>NW_018128225.1:279713-301946 GCF_001952655.1 Monopterus albus | reverse complement strand
ATAAGATGATGTTATGGGGTAGGACTGGATAAGTCTGACTTCTTCCTACTCCATTCAAACATGTACTAGGTATAAGCAAACTGATTCTGGATTAGTATTGGTTGGCTTTGTGTAATTATGTGTGTGTTGATGTCATTTGTTCTGCATGTTTGAAAGAATAAAATCAAATCAAATCAAATCAAATCAAAAATGATTTAAATAAAAAGACATCCAGTATGTGTATCTTCTTGAGAGAGAAGAAGTAATACAATTCTTGCATTAATTAGATATAGAGTAAGTAGCAGTCTTAGGACAAGACTCTTCTGTTTCTTGGTTTGGCTTCATTTGGTTTGGTTTTCTTCCATCATGAAACAATATACAAATAACATACATTTAGATATATTGATCAGTACTATGGAAAACAAACTAAATAAAACAAATTATAAACCTCACGTGAAGCAAAGTGTTAAGCATAAAACTGAAGCATGACTAAAGATGAAAACATGAGAAATTAAATAGTAACAACAGAAGCTGATGCCCTTACAACATTATTCCTTGAGTGTTATGACACTCATCATACAAAATATTCGCACATTTCTCCTGTTTCCATTTTATTGTGGTTCTTCATTTTAGCTCCCACTAAAAGAATCCCATCCATCCATTATCTATACCGCTTATTCCTGAAAAGAGTCGCTGGAGCCAATGTGAGCTGACATTGGATGAGAAGCAGGGTACACACTGGACAGGTCGCCTGTCTATTACAGGGTTGACATGTAAACAAACAACCACACACACCTACACTCATTCCTGCGGGCAATTTAGAGTCACCAGTCAACCTAAGCTGCATGTCTCTGGACTGTGGGAGGAAGCCAGAGTACACTGAGAGAACCCATGCAGGCACAGGGAGGACATGCAAACTGCACACAGAAAGGCCCTGGGTGGCCAGGGCTCAAACCAAGGAACCTTATTGCTGTGAAGCAACAGTGCTAACCACTGCACTGCTGTGCCTCCACAGTTACTGAATCAGACAGTGCTAACCACTGCACTACTGTGCCTCCACAGTTACTGAATCAATGAATTTTGACTAAAGTTTGACTACTTTTGTAATGGAGAAGAGATCATCAGGATGTTTGAAGAACTAGCATCCATAGAAGAAAGGACTGGCCATGCTGATTTCTTGTGTGTATCTATGGAGTCAGACTGGTAATGTGTTTTTGTCACACAAGAGGCATGTAGGAAGGATCTAACTATGAGAAGGATAACAGTCTTTGTTCAGTCTTGAATCCTGCTTGAATTGGATCTAATCCTTTATTAAATGATGACTGAAATTTTAAAAGTCCTCAAAAATCTGTGGTGTGACCATGTCCCTGGAAACTATATATATTGACAAAACAAACTCTCAGTTTGTTGTGTCAAGTCCTTAAATGCCTGGGAGGTGTAGTTTAATTAGATGCACCATGTTGGAGTTGGGTGGGTGTGGAAGAGAAAGTGATGGGGGCATCTTCAAGAAGAGCAGCTCTCATTCCGGGTTGCTCCCAGAGACTGAACCTCCCTCGTCCAGCCGAACGCCTTGGAACAGCAGCCCCAGTCCTGCATGTAGTTACTGAAGATGTTTCCTTCATCCTCCACAGTGACCTGATGTGTCTATGTCAAGATGTGCATAGAAAAACAGCCCTTGATATTCAAATCAGTGCCACAGATTGTTCGGTAGCATGTATGCTCACAGTTCACTTCATTCTGTCTTTTCTTTGTGGAGCTGAGGAGGTGAAAAGTGGTGTCTAATGTATGCTTAGTGGAGTAGAATGGGCTCATCAGATATGCAAAGTGTCTCCGAGATGTCCACTGCCCAAGCAACAACACGGCAAACATGGGACTTGGAAGCAACACAAAGATTGGCTGATTCTGTTCTGATTTATTATTATTATTATTGCTGTTTTACTTTTAAACTACAGAGTCACACCTGACTAGTAGTATGGAGCACTGCATTTGTACAAGAAGGAAGTACAAACAACAGAAGTGGACAATTGGTGCATCTTCAGTTTGTCATATACTTTAATTTGTAGTAAAGACAAGTGTCCTAAAAACCACTGCAAATATTTTAACTACATGAAGCTGAGAATGCCTGTCTACTTTTACTGCTAATACTTTAGCTCCATGAATCTGAGAACAACTATGTATTACCGTGATATTTAAATTACATAATGCTGATTTTAATCTCGTGTTTGCATTCAAGCAGCCATTGTTTCTTCAGGTAAATCTTACACTTTTGGAACAGTAATCAAAAGGGGCGGGACTAGGCGAGCGTCTAGTGACCGCGAGAATTTGTGGTTCCGCGAGAACACAGGTTTGTCAGGCGCACAGTCGATACATCTCTGCTACATACCCTTGAATCCAGCTAAAGGAGAAGTTACCCTCCTAAGCAGAAGGTGACGGTAATGAACCAAGCGTCACCGTTGATCACCAATAGCCATTAAAAACAAGGCAAAGAACGCCCATTTTGCTCACGCTGCGAAGTGTGCTGAAATATCATCAGGCAGAAGAGGACAAAGAGCTGCAATGGACGGGTAAGTGTATTCATATTATTTTTTAGCGCTGCTGTATGATCTTTTTTTAACAGCTGTACATGTAACATAGAACGATGTTCCAAATACTTAGTTTAAGCGATGCTAACTGTTGGCTCTGATTTAAATAAAGAAAAAAACCTTGATACTTAGCTAGCTAACAGTTAACGTTAAGTCCCAACCTAGAGGCGTGGTAGTTTAATGTTGTGATACTTGTATGGAAACATGCTTTCATAACGCAAGAGCAAATGTTACGCATCACTTGTTTTTTCTAACTTTGGCAGTGTAATAATTTGCATTCTCTTTGGTAAGAAGGTAATAGGGTTAGTCCAGTTCAACATCTGCACTCTCTCGTTCGTAACATTTGCTAGATTAACCTAACGTAAGTTAGCTACCGACCAGGGTAAAATATTGTAATACTCTCTGTTCCTACACAAGCAGCCAGACGTTCTTGTGGTGTCAATGTCCTTTTATTTGTAATAACTTAACAGGTTTCCATGTTGTTGTTTCAGCCACAGCACACGCTAACGAGCTCTCTTTTAAAAACTCCCAACATTCAACACTTCACAACAACACCAAAAACTGCCTACTCTTCCTCGCTCTCTCCTCCCACACACCTCACAGCGCCCCCTCTCACATTCTTTCAGGCAATAACATGTAGAACCATATAACAGGATGCTAGACATTAGAACCATATAACTAGATGCTAGACATTAGAACCATATAACTAGATGCTAGACATTAGAACCATATAACTAGATGCTAGACATTAGAACCATATAACTAGATGCTAGACATTAGAACCATATAACTAGATGCTAGACATTAGAACCATATAACTAGATGCTAGACATTAGAACCATATAACTAGATGCTAGACATTAGAACCATATAACTAGATGCTAGACATTAGAACCATATAACTAGATGCTAGACATTAGAACCATATAACTAGATGCTAGACATTAGAACCATTACAATATGAACGTTAAATGCTTGCATGGCGAATACATTTCTAATCTCTTGAATCTTTCTCTCTCTGAAATATATTCTTGGCAATGATAAGATAAACCTTTATTAGTCCCACGATCTGGAAATTCATCGTTACAGCAGCAAAGGGACAGAAACAGGCACACAGTGTTAATCAGAACGTAACAGATGAGGCATTATCAATATTAACAAACAACTGTAAGACGTTGCCCACTGGCATGCGGAGCATTCACAGTTATTCAGTGTGGGTGTGTGAGGTCGACTGGGGGGTGCAGCTTTACTGGGAGCAATGCTGGTTGTACAGTCTGACAGCAGGAAGAAAGGACCTGCGATAACGCTCTGTCACGCACTTAGGGTGAAGCAGTCTGTCACTGACGGAACTGCCTAGTCCTATCAGTGTATGGAGTGGGAGTCCTCAAGCAGGGATGTTAGCTTGGCTAAGATCCTCCTGTCACCCACCACCTGTACTGGGTCAAGGGGCCCTCCCAGGACAGAGCTGGCCCTCTTGACCAGTTTGCCTAATCTTTTCCTGTTTGTGGTCATGATGCTGCTGCCCCAGCAGACCACTCCATAGTAGATCAGAATCAGCTCTATTGGCCAGGTGTGTTGCACACACGAGAAATTTGACTCTAGTACACTGGCTCTCAATGTGTATGTACAATGAGTAGACAAGTAAATAAGACTGAGAGAACAAAAGGAATGTGCATTAAGAAAATAAAAATAAAGTACTTATAAATATAGAAATACATATACACAGTTTAGATGCAGTTTTCCAGATAGACATGTACAAAGATATATTTACAGGTATTACACTGAGGGTTGTCGTTCTGCTATACAATCATGGGTTAAGTGTTCATCAGAGTGACATCCTAGGGGAAGAAACTGTCCTTGCATCTGGTTGTTTTGGTGCACAGTGACCTGGGAAGGGGGGGGAGGGGGTTAAACTGTTTATATCCAGGATGTGAGGATGTGAGGGGTCTGCAGAAATCTTCTCTGCCCTCCTTTTGACCCGTGAGGTGTACAGGTCCTCCATGAAGGGCAGACTGGCACCGATGATCTTTTCTACAGTCCTCACTGTCCGCTGAAGTCTGTACTTGTCCTGTTTGGTTGCTGAGCCAAACCAGACAGTGATGGAGGTGCAGAGAACAGATTCGATGATTCCTCTGTAGAACTGTATCAGCAGCTCCTGGGACAGGTTGAACTTCCCTAGCTGGCACAGGAAGTACATCCTCTGCTGTGCCTTCTTGGGACAATAGCTACCATGTTTCTGTGTGGGATCCAGCACAGTCGTAAATAGAGAAAAGTAGAAACAGGGACCAGACACTCTCTGCAGTTTAGTGTCTGTAGTGCTAAAAACAAACAGCAAAGCAAACCAAATATAGAAAATACAAAAATGACAAGAAAAAAGGGAAAAACCCAGTAGTGAGCCACAGTTACTGCTATAACAGGCAGCCATTCCTACAGCGTCATTTTGAAAGAGTACATGTTCAACTGTCTCCTTTACTTGGTAAAAGTCACACAACCCAGACAGATGTTTACCTCTCAAGTGCAATGTCATGTTTAACCTTGTATGTCCCATTCTGAACCTTGTCATAACACTTCCCTCCTTGTTGTTCCTTGATGTTTCCTGCATTCTTCTGAACTGAACAGAGATGTCACCTTGCTCTGTCACGGTCCCAATTTGGCTGCCATTTACTGACAAACTTGTTACATTTTTGTTTTTGCTGCTCCTTTGTTAAATGAGATTTCCACTATATTTTCCTGCTCGATTGCCGCCTTTGCCAAAGAATCCACCATTTCATTCCCCTTAATTCCCCTGTGAGTGAGAACCCGCACAAATACTTCTTTCATATTCACATTCTGAAATCTCAGTATTGTTTCATATACTTCATTTTGTCCGTGCAGACCTGGGAAGATGATGAAAATTCCGTCACTCCTTAGCGGACATAAGGATGCGCACAGCCTGAATCGTTTCTCTTCTTCACTGAGTGCACTGTAATTTCCACAGACAGCTGATTAAATCACCCAAGTCCCCATTTATTTTTTGTTGCAAATTTTTTTATTGGTGTCTGTTATGATTACGTGCATAAGGCCTACATGAAAGCTATTGTTGTCCAGCACGTTTCTGCTGTCAGTCGGCCTGGTGAAATCTGTTTGTCCGTTCATTGTCCTTGCAGCTGCTCTTAAGCTGAACGCACATTCATGTCTGTGGTTACGTTGTTTAGTGCAGCACTGACTAGTGAACTGTTGTGGACTTAGTTTTACAAAGGTTAAAAAAACTTGGATTATAGCTGTCACTGAAAAATAACTAGCCTGTACCCCCCACCCCCAATACACCCCGCACCCTCAGGGTATGTTTCCGCCACGCCACACCTCTTGATCCACAGGATCTTTGACACAATTACTCAAATAAGACTCCAGAGATGAATTTAATATGTGTTGACAATTAACTGAAAAACAAACAGGGGCCATTTATGAGGACAGTTTTCTCTGTTTTTAACAGCTTTCATAAGGAACAGCACAGACACATTCAGCAGATTATTACCATTTATACTGGTCTCTAGCTAAACCGAAACACTGACCTATTGTATATAATGTTGGCTGTTAGATTTTTGGAGTAGGATATGTAAACTTGAATATATCTAATGTATGGACAGCTGCCATGAAGAGAGGTGACAGCCTGTGATATTACAAAATGAAAGAAATGTAATGAAAAATACTAAATGGCATTTACCTTCTTGACAAACTGGAAAGTACTTGAGTTGTTTAAATCTTAGTTTTAAGTGGCAAAGTTTAAAATGTCTAAGAATTGATACTGCTGTTGGTTAACACTCCACTTAGATGTTGGGGATGTTTAAAGCGGTGTAGCCTCTGTAATGGTGTTTGATATCTTTGATGCTGCTTGGACAGCCCCATCTTGAAGCAAAGTGATGAAAAATGTTGCTCAGTATGTCAATTCTTGAATCTGTGTTATTTGACTGTATATGTTTCTCTATGCATGCAAATTTGAAATAACATTATTTTCACTTAATTCTCTTTTCCCCTTATCTCCCCGCTATCTCCCCGCTGGCAGTGATGTTGCAGTTGGTGTAAAGGCAAGCTGTCTCACTTCTTATTGTTTTATTTTTTTACTTAAACAAACTTGGCATTTGTTGTCTCTTTGTAGGGAACGATATTGTTAAACTGACTGTTAAATCGTCAGTGTAATTTTATAACTGTATCATCTGTTTGTTCCTGTTTTGTGCTTATTAGTGTATGTCAGTTACTTTTGATTGCATTGCTGCTCAGTAAGGCAGAGATTATGCAGTATAGCGTTTGACATATACCTGCTATTATTATGCCATTGTGCATATGATATTTTTAGAATTTAAAATGATATGACCTTTTTTTCCCCCCCCCTTAACTTTTCAGAGAGGCTCAGATGAGCTCAACATGTACAGTAGCAGCCCCAATTCTATGGCCGGTAAGATAAAGCTTAGCCCTGATAGGCAGTCACAGCCCACCATCATTTAAAGTAGGAATCCAGAATATCTTGAGTAATGAGGAAGGGGTCCGGAAGTCTGATCGTGGTAATATCGAACTTCAGTAGATAATAGGCATGACGGACCATATGAGGTTTAGTGGACTGAATGACATGCCTGCACAGTTAATCAGAACCTGGAAGGCATCATTTATATAGGTAGCTGATCAACCTGAATACTTGAATAGGATAAAAAAAGACTGAAGCAGGAGTATGAATCTACTAGGGTGTCTGCATACCTACTCAGTGATGGATTTCATGTTATAGATGACATGACAGATCAAAAATTGGGTCAAAAAACATTTGGTCATGAAAAAAATCAGTCCAGACATGTCGGTGAAAGTTTGGCCGACACTGTCAAAATGGTCACAAAGTATGGTGCAAGAAGCGGGAAAGTACTTTTTAAGTCTAAACAGAAAATGTTACTTGAAGAATTTGTACATTTTATGTTGAGGGAAGAAACATTTTATTTGCCATGTCTTAAAAAAGTTGGTGTTTAAATAAACTGGGTGATAGGTCATGAAGTTGGGTTTTAATGCTCCATAAGCCTTATTTATAAGTATATCAGTGAATGACGTTTTCTTTCTAGATCAGTAATGTTCATTTGGTTTCTAAAATAAAAATTCCAATAAGAGAAATAAGCCATTATGAATTCTATAATGTGCATCCATACTTACTTACATGTTTGTGGCAGTGTCAAGGTCTGTTGGCGTGATAATTTAACTTTTATTATTTGTGCGTCCCCATGTTCAGCAAATGGCAGTGACAGTAAGAAACAGCGTCTGGATGAATCCCCTCCCTCCAGAGTTCTCCACATCAGGAAACTTCCCAGTGAAGTGTCAGAGACGGAAGTCATTGCTCTGGGCCTACCCTTTGGAAAGGTCACCAACATACTGATGCTGAAGGGGAAAAACCAGGTGAACTAAAATGTTAGACTGTGTATTTTTGGTGTGAAAGTGATAGAATAACAGTGTTGTAATCACAGCAACATTTAAGATGAACAATGATATTACTGTTTTCTGTACAAGAAAAGAACAGTGACATGTTGTCCTGGAGGTGATTTGGTACTACTGTGTTGTTTCTAGGCATTTCTAGAGTTGGGTACAGAGGAAGCAGCCATTACTATGGTGAACTACTACACAGCTGTCACTCCACAGGTCTGAAATGCAGGAGTGTCCATTCCCATTGCATATTATAGTAGTTTGTGTTCTTGTTGTAGGGGATGTGAACCGCATAGTGCATCATATGGATCTTATTTCGTTTAGGTCAGAAATACACCTGTCTTCATCCAGTACTCCACCCATAAGGAACTGAAAACAGACTCTGCTCTGAATCAGGTATACACACAGGTTGATTTGTACACTTGACACTAAGCTTCAGTCAAACCAGATGGTTAGACTGACGTAGAATAAGTTCTCCATATTCATCTCTTGCCACCCAGAGAGCCCAGGCAGTGCTGCAGGCAGTGTCTGCAGTCCAGGATGGAAGCTCTCCATCCTCCAACCCAGGAGTTTTAGACCTCAACCCACCCCCCAGCCCTGTACTGCGAATTATCATTGACAACATGTTCTATCCCGTCACACTGGATGTTCTGCAGCAGGTAAAGCCAGGACACTTTTCATAAATGCAGCCGTCAGATTGATACATGCAGCCCCATAGTCAAGTTTGCCCTCATCCTTAATGTTTGGATCTTCTTAGCAACAAAAATGGTGTCTTTAGAACAAAACAGAACCTTTCTGTGGAGGAAAAGTGAAAGAAAATGAGCATTAAATAATGACCACCACTACCTCCTCAGATGTTGCTAATTGTGATAATAATTTTGTTGCAGGATCAAACTAGAATGTTAAGTTACATAAACTCTTGCCCACATGCTGTGTTATTTTCTATGCATTTCTTGTTCTTGATTCTTGCAGATCTTCAGTAAGTTTGGGACTGTGATGAAGATTATAACATTCACCAAGAACAACCAATTTCAGGCTCTTCTGCAGTTCAGTGACCCCGTCAATGCACAACAAGCTAAACTGGTAGGCTCATCCCTCTGTAGATATTATAACTGTTTACACAGCAACCGTTGGAAAAATTGCAACAATGGGAAATATTTCTTCTGTGGTTATGATATTAACAGTCAACGTGAGTCTTTAACATTGTATCAGTTTTCCTTATAATAGTACTACATGACTAGGGCTGTTAACGAATATTCAAAATTCGATTATATAATTGAATGGTAAAAAGAAACAGACTTTCAATTGTGAAAATTAATATTCTATTGTTAAAAAAGCAACTGCAGCTCTCTGACTTGCGAGTTCTCACGTGGCCCTGGGCCGCTGCACTCAATGCACCGCAGCACGACAGGAGTCACTAGGTGCAGTAATGATGGCAGAGAGTTCACAGTCCACCGTATCTACAGAGAGCGATTTGTGCCCCAAACAACCTAAAATCCCCGTTTGGAAATACTTTGTTTTTTGGTCAGTACACAGCGAAGTTGTGGAGCCTTGAAATAAAGTTAGGGAGAGCGTTAAGTTAGCCTACCATTGCACCACTGGCAACCTGAGGACATATCTCAAAAATACATAGCCAAATGAGCATGTCCTGGCGTCTGGAACTCTAGACAAACAGCCACGTCTGGACTCGTATTTTACACCGACGGCTATAAACTCACTATCTGCAGCAGGACAAGAGATTTACACAAAAAACTTATAAGTAAGTTTATGATATTTAATCTTTTCTTGTGGAACAGCAATGTCATCGTGTTTGTCTGGTCTGCACTTTAAATACGTTACACCGACATTACGATGTGTCAGTAAGCAGTGTCGTTCTAATAGTTTAACATAACAATTGATCTCTGAGTAATTATCACAGAGCGAATCTGCATTGTAATGAAGTTTGAGTAAACGTGAGATAAGTTCTTTTAATAAAGCTAATGTTAGTAAAACCTAAATTATTTAGCTGCTGTTGACACTAACGTGAGCATGACACCACAGAAGAAGAGGAAACCAGGGATGCTTGGGTGTCAGCATAAGCATTGGTGCGCAGGTACACAGGCTATGAGACAAGCGCAGGCTGCACGAGAGCCAGCGGACAGAAGCTAACAGAACATCTGGCTGGGACCCAGAGCTGTGGGAGGATTTTCATACACTGATACCATGGTGATTTTCAACACCAATAAAAATTAAGTGCAGCAATGAGTCATACACTGTCCTCATGATGAGACAATGAGCAGTTTGGGTCAAATTGACGAGCAGTTCAAACTGCAGTTTGTACCAACTTGAAAGTTCATTTCAGTTTTATTATTTGATCTGTTTCATTAGATTAGACAAAGTGGATTTAATCTTTATTTTTCTTAAATATTGTTTGTTCTAATTTCTTTGAATGTGAGGTAATTGGTAGCTTTGACAGTTATTTGTGCAATAAATACATCTTATTGATATATACCGTATGTATATAATATTTATGAACACTGCCTCCCCTCCCCCCCACCTTCGATTGCTCTACTCTGTATGTTGTTGTACATTGCCTGTTGCCAAACACAGTCTCTCTGTATCAAGATTTATGTAAAATGGTATTGTACTGTCATCTGCTATGTTATCAGATGTTGAAGTGCCTAAATACCAGTATTAGCTTGTAAATTCCACCAGTCTGGTTGTACAGCATTTGGCATAAAACGGTCTGTATGAGAAATCCTGTTTAAAAACTGATCTTTCTCTCTCTTTCATTCCTTCACACCAGTCTCTGGATGGACAGAACATTTATAATTCCTGTTGTACCCTGCGGATAGACTTCAGTAAACTGGTCAACCTCAATGTCAAATACAACAATGATAAGAGTCGAGATTACACCAGACCTGACCTTCCGACTGGAGACGGAGAATCAACAAACAAGGATCATTCTTTATTGGGCAAATATACATCTCTCTCTTGATCCATCTACACCACATGCATTAAGATTCCCCTCCAAGTGATCTGTAACACTTGTGGCCTCATTCATGCTCTGAATTGAAGACCCCCTTGTTGGTGTTTCCACTTACTGACGTATTATTTTGCCAGTAGTGCTGCTCTGTCATACCTCAGTCATGGGCTCACATGAGGCTGTAAATGTGAAGCCAGAGACAGTTCTCCTGAGAGAGACACTTCTGTGGTTCAGCACCATTCCAACCAGTACATCCTTATGGTTCCACTCTGCCTCTGTTTTTGTGTTGGTATGAAAGGTTTATTTTAAGCACTGCCTCAAATCAGTAGACAGAAAGGGTAAGTAGACGTTAAACTCAGGGTAAAGTAGAAATATATCTGTTCTGACTTTGTCACCCCACAGGAAAACATTTGAATGATTAAACATATCACCTAGTATATAAAATCAGTTTTCATAATCAAAAAAAAAGAGTATTCTCTGCTTTGAAATGCTGGGGGCGTGTTGAGTGAAGCCATGGAAATTACTTGACCAACTACAGTCGGTTCAGACCTGCTCCAACACATGCACAGTTCATGTTTAAAACTGAGGCAGTAGCATTGTTCTTTCTTTTAAAAAACATAACTGTTACCATAAATTTTAATCTGGCTTTGACACACAAATCCTTACTCCCTGGGCTAAAGTCTTTGTGGTAGGGAAAACCCTGATTTCACTGATAGACATCATTATATTATTATGTAGAGCACTAAAGTCAAAGGAGGTGTCCTCAGCAGATAGTTTTAGTGGGTATTCATTTTATTCTTACAAATAAACACAAACCAACCAAGCAAATATATAAACAATTATGCCAGAGTCACAGCTAGTCTGCACATTGGTAATCAATGGCTTTAACTGGTTTTACTGGACAGCCGCTTTTATAAGAGTCCCAGTGGTTCCAAACCTCTTCCTTTTCACAATTGAGGCTTTGCTCCTGGAAACACTCAAAACTTTAAAGGGTTTTAAACCCTCGCCCTGATCTATGTCTCGCCTCAGTTTGACCATAGAGGTCTACCTTGGATGCCACGTTTATGAGGGCAAAATGTCCATATCATTAGAAATTTAAAACCGTGCGTTTCCATCCCAGTGGCTTCAACAATAAATTGTGCACAGAGTGAAGGAGCCTGAATGCTTGTGTCATATTGGTTAATAAATATTTGTTGTATTGGTCGTAGTAAGTAGTAACAAGGACAGTTTTGTGGCTTGTGATAACTGTACTCTTTAGGTTAGATAAGTATTTTTTGATGTAACTCTAGTTGTCACTGTCTTGTAGGTACTCCATCTGGAGCGTTAGCTTCCTACTCTAGTGGAGGAGGTTACTCATCATCTCTCTCCCTCTCACTTTGTGGAGGTAACTGCTTGCTTTTTTTCATAATTCTTTTTTTTTTCCAATCTCTCTCTCTCTCTCTCTCTCTCTGCTGCTTTCTGTCCTGTCTCGTGTCATGCCATGCTGTGGTTGTTTGAATGCACCAGGGGTGGAAAGCCTTTCTTTCAGTGGCCACAGTGGTTGGCTGGTATTACAGCTATATCAATAAGTAAGGCAAATAGTGGACTAAGAATTGGTAATTAGCCAGTCTAAATCATTTCTAAGCAGATAGGAACAATGCACTTTTATGTAGTTATTCTATACATTTTAATATACTTTAATGGAAATCGGTTTGCAAACATTCAGGCTATTTAATGGCTTCAACATTAAAGTATAATAATAATATTCATTACTGAATATACTGAAGCAGTAGTGTTGACCATTTACACCCCCTGAAATTCAGAGCTGCCACCAAATGGAACTGTTTTAATGTACTTACCAATATTAATGTATGTTTCGATGAGGATGAAGTTTTTTAGGTTGTATTGCACACAGCAGTGGAAAGCTCACCGTCTTCTTAACTTGAAGGTTACACTAATTGAAACATTTACACCATGGCATCAAGCACATCTCCATCCCTGATTGGTGTGTGTATTTTTGTTTTTTTACTTTTGATTTAAAAATAAAAAAGTGCGGTAGCGTGCTGGGGTAATTGAACAGAGCCGTTTAGAACCAATTTTTGAGGAAGGGTGGTTAATCTTGGGAATAAGTTTATGTAGTTGTTTTGCACTGTTGTTGCTGATGTTAACAAGAGCGTCAGTCTTTTTTGTTGTGTGTAATGGTTTTAAATTCATTCGTTTTTCTGCATGATTCACACATATTTAATGTCTTGTGCTTCCCTAACAGGTGCCATTAGCCCTCTGAGTGCAGCTGCTGCTGCAGCAGCGGCTGCAGGTCGTGTTGCTCTGTCTGGGTCCGGTGTGTCAGGAGTCCTGTTGGCATCCAACCTAAATGAAGAGGTACACTAACCTTAACCATAACCTGACTGTGAATGCGTATTTCCACACTCTGCTTTATGTCACTCTTTTCAACTACTGACCAGACATTACTGATTTTCTTGAGTAAGTGATAGTAATGTGAATTTCTGTGTGGATGTGTGTGTTTGCCCAAGTTACAGCATGATTTATCATGTATCTTCCACCTAGTCCATGTATTATAGTTAAAAGGAATTAAAATCACAGTGCAATTGTTGGCCCTAAACGGTGATATAAGACACAGGAGCAGTTACAAACTGTAGCATGCACCATAATTACAGTTGAATGTTTTTCCCTTAAACAGTCTACCAGCTGAAGAAATGCTTTTTACATTCGAAGAAAGGCCTGTACTGTCTGTTTATTGCACTGGTTGCAGTTACTACTTGTTACTTCAGAAATCAACAAAATCCGCAAGGACTGGGCAAACCTTTCCATACAGCTGTGTACTTTGTTGATTGTCTAAATGTAAATGTGCACCTGCTCTGTAATCTGTATCTTTGTACCTACAGCACCTGTTATTTGTGTGTGTTCCATTTCTCCTTTCTGTCCCTCTGTCTGTTGTAGTCCCACTCTTGCTCCATAGTAGCGTCATGGTTTTCACACTCCTGCTCCCTTCTGGTAAAGTCAATGCATCAGCTGTATCCCGACTGTTTTGGAAACAGCGTACCGGTCTCTCTGACAATCTATCAGCTTGAGAGCATCAGTATGTGTATACCATATACAGTATATAAACATGGGCAATATGTCACCACTTTCTGTCACTTATAACAGAATATTGTTGTGTGTATTTTGAAGCCAGATTCTGTGCAGTTGTGACCAGAGGTTGAGACAGTGGAAGGATTATGGCCACTGTACAAGATGTATTTAAATTCTGACTTTTTCCCCCTCAAACTTCTGAGATTAAACTCGGAGTTCTGAAAAAAAAAAGTCATAGTTCAGATTTTAAACTCTGAATTCTGAGAAAAGTCCAAATTCAAATTTTGTACAGTGGAGCCATGGTATCTGGCAGCCAATCAAACCTGTCAGTAATACAAAATACACCACTTTTTATATCCTCAATTAACTTGTCAAAACATAAGAAAAATGACCACCTGTGCACAAATCATTGTGATAATATTTAATTTAGTTTGGCTCATGTCTCGTCCATGGAGGGGGCCGGGTTTATAACCTCTGCTGCAAGTGGCCACCAGGGGGCAATCAACCTGCAGTGGCTTCACTTCTAGCAAGCTGTGGTGTTGTCCCATGCCATCCCATCTTTATCTACAGTGTGCAGTGCATACATTTGAGAGGATGTAATACTGTCCAGTGGCTAGGTAGTGGTTGAGTGTGGTGTAGCCATGTTTCACATCCTGAGTGTTGAATGAAAGGGATTGTTTTAAATCATTTGTTCACCCTTTCTCAACTTTCATCCAATGGGCCGACCAACACTTAGAAGGTTTCCAGGTAGCATGGTGGTAGAAATTCCTGACACAGGCTAATCTTTTATTTTAGTCTAAGTCCAGTTTGTCACAGTAGAGCATTAAGAGCAAGATTGACTCAAAACACTGTTAAGACATCTGGTAGTGATGATGAATTATGTGGTATCGTCCGTATTTGCAGCACAACTGCAGCTGAACAGGATGAGACAATTGTTTGGCTAGTTTAACTCGTGGTGTGGCAACAATCTAACCTTTAATCCACACTGCCAGTGTTTTTATACTCATCTCACACTGCAGATAGAATTTCATTCTGTCAAATGAGACGCGCGTTTCCTGTCGAGTCCTGGCATTTTATTTATGTGTTTATCCATCTATCCATCCATGGGTGACATGGTGGTGCAGTGGTTATTGTTGCCGCCCCACAGCAAGAATGTTCCGGGTTTGAGCCCCGATTTTCTGTGTGAAGTTTGTGTGTTCTCCCTTGAGGGTTCTCTCCAAGTGCTCTGGCTTCCTCCCACAATCCAAAGACATGCAGCTTAGGTTGATTGGCAGCTTTAAATTGCCTGTGGGTGTGTGGTTGTCTGGCGACCTGTCCAGGGTATACCCCGCCTCTCGTCCAATGTCAGCTGGGTTTGGGTCCAGCCCCCCTGTGACCCTCTTCAACATAAGTGGATGGATGTTGCTATTGGTATCTGTTACGACTGATCAGGGTCCTTGAGTTTCACTCTCTTCCTCTGTAACCAGCTGGGGAAGATCAATAAAATCAATAAGTCCATAGGCTACATAAAAATGTTATTTCTTCCTGATGATCTTGCATGAAAACCATTTTTGGCCAGTACACTTGTGCTGTTGGTCTGGCCGCTGTCCTCCTGACTGACAGACAACTGTTCTGATGGCTTTAAAGAACCAGAACATGCCGGTCCCGTTCGCTTCAGTAGCGTTCGTCTCACTCACGTCTCGCTTAGACACACTCCACTTTTCAAGTTAGTTTGTCTGCCTGTGTTATAGACCCTCATCTACTAAACTTCTTTGTGGTTAAACTACCACATCTTGTGTTTTACCTAGGTAATGAATTACTGTGGATGTAGGCTGTCCACCTGCACCACCACCAACTGTTTCACATTGACAATTGGGTGAAAAATCTTGGTCCAGATATCTGATTTTTCAATTTTAGCAGCAATGTTTGGACTCGAACACAGGATTTTGAGTGTGTGTCCCATGCAGAGGTGACTGCTTTATGCTGTGGTATCACAAGTCTCATGTGGGATGTTGGACATTCTGAGTAAAAATTTATTTGTTTAAATTGATTTGTCTTCTTATATGAAGATTTTTGTATTTAAGTGTGTGTGTGTGTGTGTGTAAATTGGAAACGGTGCACATTTCTTTTCCTAGAAAGCAATCAAATTGAAGTTGCTGTTCTTTTACACAAGTCTGATGTGCCAGTCACAGACGGCGATCCTGCCGACATTTACCTCTAGTTACATGTGACCTGGTTGGCCATCTGCTGCATGGTACTGCCCCCTTTTGGTTATGTGTGTATGTTTCTGGTTTGTTCATTTTTCCATTCCACTTTCCTTCCATTCTTTTATTTTCCTCTCTAATAAATGTATTCTACAGGGAATGTGGTTGTGTGTTAACAGAACTGGACGTGTGTGTGTGTGTTTGGAAATGAACCAGCAGTCATTCAGACACCGTTGATGTTCCACTGATGCTCTGTTTACTGACCTCTGCTTTGGTTTTTGTCCTCCTCTCCTCCTTTCTCCCTTCCCTGCCTTCTTTCTTCCCACCCCTGCTCCTCCCTTCACACATTTATTTGGCCAAACTTTGTCTGATGTTCAACACATCTTTTAAAAACCTTCTCTCATGTACTTTTATCCCAACTTTCTTTCATCTCCTTTCCCCCTTTTCACTTTTTCTTAATCTGGTCTAAACTGACTATGGCTTTGCCGTTTTGACCCCCTTCCCAAACCCTACCTGCCCTCCATCTTTGCTCCATCCCTCATCATCCTGGAAAACCACCCCTCCCCCCACGTCCAACGGTGGGTGGTCTGATCTCTACCTTCGTCTCTCCTCTTCCTCCTCCTCCTCTGCTCCTCCTCTTCCTGTCCTCTGCTCTGCGGTCTCTCTCTCTAAAGATGGTCACGCCTCAAAGTCTCTTTACCCTCTTCGGTATGTTCAACCTCTACTATTCTATCTGTATATCTCTCTCTGTTAATCCAATTTTGTTCACTTTCTTCAGTGATATCGTGGACACGCTTATTCCTCTGTATCTTTTTGTATCTCCAAGCCTCCCTCTATCATATTGTGCATTACATATTTAAAATCTGTTTGTCTCTAAATTAAAAGAATAGTGACTCTGAGATTTCTGTATGATCAGCTTATCTCTTAAGTTGTCTCTAAATTAAAAGAATAGTGACTGTATGATCAGCTTATCTCTTAACTGATGAGAACAAAGACACCAAAATCATCCATGTTATTAAAACACAAATCTGATTCCCAGTTTGTAGGTTGGGCTTTTAACCAAGATTCCATCACATACGACATTCCTCGCTATTAGCACTGGAACAGGCTCTGCAATGTGGGCATCTTGTATGGTTTGCCCAGACTGAATTAATGTGCTTCTCATTGCAGCATATCCATGTCTAAACATTTTGCCATGTCATCTCCTTTCCTTAAAATGGGTCTGCCATTGAAAATGTGGTGTGCAAGTTTAGACCGGTTTGATTAGTGACTGATTGCCAAGCCAGCACCTTCACAGCTGGATTACACTAAAAGCTATTTCTGTGAAGCAGAGTAATTAGAACAGCAAGAGACTTCATTAGCGTTTTGATGGCATATTTTAAAAAATGGGTTGTGTGTTTGCCCTCTTACCCAGTTGGCAAAATACTAATGTTCTCTCCTGCCAGTCAGTCACTCTACATGGACAGATTATTACAGAAAGGTCAGAGAATCACCAATCAAATCTTTGAGTCATGTTCTCAGTCTCTTTGACACTACATGATGTAATAAATAATGTGTGGGAGGATACACACAACAGAGGGGTAATGACGAGCCCTTTGCTAAAATATTTATTTTTCATCCAACATGATAAAGTAAGAATGTGCATGTTTGATAACTTGAGGACAGGTTCTCTGCCTCATCCTACCGTGGTATCCTACCGTGGTATCCTACCGTGGTATTCTGTGACCATCACATTTTTGTGACTTGCAGCAGTGGAACAATGAATGCTAAGTGCATAGTGCATGTGAAAACATTAGTGGCTTTATTTGACTTGTTATCCACTGGGTGATAGAGTGGGTGTTATATTTACATCCACTGGGTGATAGAGTGGGTGTTATACTTGGTGTTCTTTTACAGCCTTTACCCAAAATGATGGTTATCTAATTACTGGTCCTTAAATGATCACATTTTCTATTGTCTTATGATTAGAAAAGCTACATTCTTAAATATTTGGTGTAACCAAAGGTGAAGCCCATCCCTAATTATGCAGATAGTGTCTGTTAAATGACTTTGTGTAGAGCACTGGAGCTGCCACTCGTCAGGGGCACGTGGATTATTTTAGTGTTTTCTGTTCTCACCACATTAATGGTTAAGTTGATCTCAGTGTTCCGGTGTACTCGATAAGGCCCTTTCTAGTTTGTCAACCCTCTGCATCTCATCCTTTCTTTTTGTCTGTTTATCTAGATTTTGTATAAGTCACTTGTTCAGCTTTGCAGTTGGCATTACCTGCCAACTCACTGACGTAAAGTAGAAAAATCATAAGGGTCATACAAGACAAATGTTTGTCCTTACACTTACTACACCAGTTTTAGCGACTCCAGGATCGTCAGTGTAAATGTATTTGCCTAAAAGTAAAGCATTTTTAGGTCTTCTTTATACATTTATTTTGAAAAGGTGTCCTTTCTCCTACACAGATATTAATAGTTTTACATGTTTAATCACCTAATCAAGCTGGATCTTTGAATTATGCAGAACAGGTGTGTTTCAGTTTAGGGGTTTGACCTTTCTCACTGGTCATGACATAAAACGACCTGCTTACACAGAAGTATTTGGTTGACTTTCTAGTAGTTGTCAAATGGGAAAATTCCATCCTTTCTTTTCATTTGTCTTTCTAACACTAACTTTATTCCTTCCACCCTTCACACCTCTCCTTTTTTATTTTGGTCGGCTCCATCTCTCCTGCTCTGTCTGTTCTGTCCTCCTCCTCCACCCTGCTCTCTCTTGCTCGCTCTCTGTCTCTCTCACTCTCTCCCTACCTTCAGGAGTCTATGGTGATGTCCAGAGGGTGAAGATCCTCTACAACAAAAAGGACAGCGCTCTCATCCAGCTCTCCGATGGCAACCAGGCTCAGCTGGGTGAGTTTTAGATGATGATCCTATGGTATTGGCCTGTTTTTTATTTATTTATTTAATTCAAATCAGAAGTGGACATGAGTCCTGATATGTTCACTTGCTAGGCCCACTGGATGAGGTATTTTATTCTCGTATATGAACATTTGAAAGCTGTATGTTAGACAGTCAGTGTCTAGAAATTCATGTGAAACTGAGGGCATTTGGAAGAATTTGACAAGTTGGTGACCATGGGTGTGACATATGTTGCTGTATTTAGATTTTTTGACCCAGTTGGTTAGTGCTCAGCCTAATCATGGTGTGAAATAATTTCTTTGTGTAGAATTCGATGGCCACTGTAAAATCAAATGAGGATTAAGGGTTACCTGTGAAAGATTCATTTCCTCAACAGCCAACAAACAATTTTATGCAAGTAACATTATAAATGTATCAACCTCATTTTTCTAAAAATGTTGTCACCCATAGCTATGAGCCACTTGAATGGTCAGAAGGTGTTTGGTAAAGTGATGAGAGTGACACTGTCAAAACATCAGACAGTGGCTTTGCCCAGAGAAGGACTGGATGACCAACTGTTGACTAAAGGTAAGAACATATCGGTATTCTGGAAGTGAGCTTGCCACTATATTTGTATATGCCTGTTGAGATGGCATTGGTCTTAAATGCCAAATAAGGTCCAGGATTCAAAACATTATAAAATTAAATTAGACCTTTGTCATTGCTACTTATCTCAGTTTGAGGGTACGTTATCCAGTGCCAGCAAAACATGCCTGAATCCAGGGAGTAAAAGCTAACTGAAAGTTCCATCCAGCAGCGGCGCTACCTGCCAAACCTATGGAAGAATTTAATAATGCCAGCTAAATGTACAAGAGTAAAACAGACTTCTTTCTCTTTTGTTGTCATATTTAATGAACAATAAAAATATAATAAGTATTCATGCTATTATGCGCTGCACACCCTGCAGCTCTGATGGAGCTGTTGAGCGGATCTCTATCAGTGATGGATTTCTGAGTTTCTCCTCCCACCTGTAAAAGGCAGTAGGCTATTAGACTGTATACATTTATTTAACTCGCAGTCTGCACAGCCATTTCAGACTGAAAATTAACAAGAACTGCTGAGAGGAAGAAGAAAAAAACAAAGGGTTCATTAATTATATTACAAAAGCAGAAAGTTTAAAGGCAGAGCAGACTCTGCAATCTCAGGTGTTTTATGGTTGATTTTAGACCAAGGAATCTTTTATTTTTCAAATAGGGAAGGTTGGTCTAAAGATGAGTAGCCTATATGGGATAAATGGTCCAGTGCAAAGACAAGTTCCAGGTGGAAATAATTAGATAAATTTACTAATAAAACTGTTTACAGGCTGTTTACTCTCACACTGTTAGCTATTACAATTGAGTGCCAAACACTGTTTTAGTTAAGTTATTTGTCTGTAGGGTTTCTGCTGTTCCCACAGCCGTTTTCAGTCCAAAATGGCGGCTGCACTACCACAGCGCCATGTGGCTTTTGTCAAAAGGCACCAGAGTTTCTAAGAGTTTGTACTCTTTGCTGAATCTCTGACAGAAGTGTGGGCAGTTAGATAGCATTGTGGGTAATGTAGATGTGGGGGTTAATTAGAATGTATGGAATGACATATCTGCTGCATTGTTTTTTTTATTTATTTATTGTGAGCTGTTCATCAGGAGTTTGAAAATGTTAGAGAATTGCAGTGCTGACTTGTGGGAGTACTGTCTTAATTTAGTAAAGCACTTTTTGAATAGAGGTTTTTCTCATCCAAGGTTTAATTCTGTCTTCTGAATCTTTGAGTTGGATAGCAGCAGTATTATATAGTGTGAGGTTCTAATACCAGTTAATATCATATGATAATATTCTTTATTTTGTTACACACACTTTTTTCACCTAACATTACTGTTGTCACTGTCATTATTTTGGTTCTGTTGGGCAGATTTCTCTGGCTCACCACTCCATCGCTTTAAGAAACCAGGATCCAAGAACTTCCAGAACATCTTTCCTCCCTCTGCAACACTTCACCTCTCCAATATCCGGTAGTACAACATATTATATCAGTATGTGTTTATAGTTTAACATAGCAATCCTTCATGTTGCTTTGCTTCAGTACTATAGTTAGTTCTTTGCATGTCCAGGGATGGCGTTGGAGAGGATGACCTACGTCTTCTGTTCTCCAACAGTGGGGGATCTGTCAAGGCCTTCAAGTTTTTCCAGTAAGAAACGGTGTAATGTGAAGCTCTTTGTGTCCCTACATATGATTCTAACTTTTGTCCTGAAATCTCTTTGACTGCATGTCTGCTTCTAAAAAAGGTGATCAAACCGCACTCGCAGCGGTTTATGTCCAGTGTACATGTTCTGGCTTCACAGGAACTAAATAGTACCATACATACAGGCTGGAAATGCGGACCTTTATACAGTGGGTACGGAAAGTATTCAGACCCCCTTAAATTTTTCACTCTTTGTTATATTGCAGCCATATGCTAAAATCATTTAAGTTCATTTTTTTCCTCATTAATGTACACACAGCACCCCATATTGACAGAAAAACACAGAATGTTTGCCATTTTTGCAGATTTATTAAAAAAAAAAAACTGAAATATCACATGGTCATAAGTATTCAGACCCTTTGCTGTGACACTCATATATTTAACTTAGGTGCTGTCCATTTCTTCTGATCATCCCTGAGATGGTTCTACACCTTCATTTGAGTCCAGCTGTGTTTGATTATACTGATTGGACGTGATTAGAAAAGCCACACACCTGTCTATATAAGACCCTACAGCTCACAGTGCATGTCAGAGCAAATGAGAATCATGAGGTCAAAGGAACTGCCTGAAGAGCTCAGAGACAGAATTGTGGCAAAGCACAGATCTGGCCAAGGTTACAAAAAAAAATTTCTGCTGCACTTAAGGTGCCTAAGAGCACAGTGGCCTCCATAATCCTTAAATGGAAGACGTTTGGGACGACCACAACCCTTCCTAGAGCTGGCCGTCCGGCCAAACTGAGCTATCGGGGGAGAAGAGCCTTGGTGAGAGAGGTACAGAAGAACCCAAAGATGACTGTGGCTGAGCTCCAGAGATGCAGTCGGGAGATGGGAGAAAGTTGTAGAAAGTCAACCATCACTGCAGCCCCCC
>NW_018128225.1:273457-279137 GCF_001952655.1 Monopterus albus | reverse complement strand
CTTTTCTGAATTTTACAGGGAGCCAGTGAAGAGAAGCTAATATGGGAGAGATATGATCTCTCTTGCTAGTTCCTGTCAGTACTCTGGCTACTTATGACCATGTGATGTTTCAGTTTTTCTTTTTTAATAAATCTGCAAAAATGTCAAACATTCTGTGTTTTTCTGTCAATATGGGGTGCTGTGTGTACATTAATGAGGAAAAAAATGAACTTAAATGATTTTAGCATATGGCTGCAATATAACAAAGAGTGAAAAATTTAAGGGGGTCTGAATACTTTCCATACCCACTGTATATACTTTCCATAACGTTTATCAGTTTCTTTCCTCATCAGGGACCGTAAGATGGCCTTAATCCAGATGTCATCAGTAGAGGAGGCGATCCAGGCACTGATGGATCTTCACAACTATGACATGGGAGGGAACCACCATCTGAAAGTTTCCTTTTCAAAGTCCACCATCTAATCTTAGGATCCCTGATGTGTGGAAGTCACTATAGTTGTCCCCTTTCAACATGTTCTGTTAACCTCTTCTGCACTGTCCCCAAACAAATTAATTAGCCTAGTACAGTATTCTATCACACATGTATGTATGCCACTTTCAGCTTTTCCCACTTAGGGGTTGTCACAGCGAATTGTCACACTGACTACTCGCCTGTTGACATTTGGCACGTGTTTTACGCCGGATGCCCTTCCTGACGCAACCCTGATTTGAACCCGGGCTGCAGCGGGGAGAGCGCTGCGCCTTAACCACTAGCCTACCAGGGACGGCTATTTTATCACACATGTCCTAAAGATAAAAGCAGAACATTGAATATTTTCAGTTAAAATACACTCCTACACATCCATTTATAGTTTTACATTTGCAATCTCCTAATCAAGCTGGATTTGCAGTAGAAGCAGTATTTACCTCAGATCCAGCTCATAGGTCGTTGGCAAAGTTCACAGATTCCTGCCTCTATCTGCAGGACAGCCCCATGACCCTCTGCCGGATAAGCAGTACAGCTAATGGATATCCATATGACAACTCTGAGATCGATGAAATACTAACTGACCTCCAGATGTTAAACTTTTCACCTTGTTAAGAGCTACTCCTGGGTGTGTCAGGACACTGATGTCGCCGTTGGCTGTGAATACAGGTGCAAGACAGCACACGTCTGACCACATCCATCAGTGATGCAGAGCTTGGCCAGAGGTGAAACGGACTAAAGATGTGGTTTTAAATTAGTTTGTCATTGTTTTCTGTTCCTAAGCTAATGCCAGTTTTAACCCTAAACCATTATTGTTCCTAGTCACTCCCCATTGTCTGTGATAGTTACCCCATCATCTGACATGACCAGTTTTACATTATCAGCACCTAATGATAGTTTGTGGGGAGTTTAGCATCAGATGCTGAAACGGCTCACAATTTTAAAATGTGAAACTATTATCCACACCCCAAAGGGGGAGAAAGAATTTCACCTACAAAATAACATGAGAACGTATTGACATTAACATTGTACTATTGTGGATCCAAAGGTTTTCTTGAGTACTTGTCTGTAATGTTCATATTTAAATCCAATCCCAGTGTTTTACTATGAGTGTGCACACACATACACAAGATGCACACTAATGCTGTCTGTCCAGACAAAGTTTCAACATCTGATTCCCGTCTTGGTTTCTGACTTTGGGAGGAGACCCGTTGGGACCACGTGACAGGATTTTTACATTTGATT
Organism: Monopterus albus; assembly: GCF_001952655.1. NCBI lineage: Eukaryota > Metazoa > Chordata > Actinopteri > Synbranchiformes > Synbranchidae > Monopterus > Monopterus albus. Next base: position 277,426 of record NW_018128225.1, on the reverse strand, counting down.
GCTTGTGTTTTTGAACACACAGTTTTATTAGTAATATTTGTTGAACCTGTGTTGTAAACTTGTAGAAACATAGTGTTTAAATTTTTTTTTAAATGTGGAAAAAGATGCGAAGTCCTCTTCCCAGTCCTCTTTGTCTGATAACATGAGAGTATTTATCAAGCAGAGATGCACAACAGTTACTATTTGAACTGAGGTCATCTCCAGTGTGGGTTTTATTTTCCACTCAGCTCTGGTTCTTACTTGCAGCTGTGAAGTTTGTTTTTGGACAGTTCTCCTATAAGGGGATTGCGGTAACTTTTCTACTTGAGTTCTGTTTCTTTTGTGGTAAAAAAATTTCAGATAGTCACAAATGAAACATCTTTTCTACCTACAAGCCCAAGTTAAATTGTGTGTGTGCACATCTGTCAATAAACCTCTGTCACTCTGTTTGGTGCTGTCTGTCAGCTCTCACTTCTTTCTTTAACCTGTAAATAGTCTGTTCAACTCAACAACTTTATTTACACGATTGGCATTGAGGCGCACAGCCATGTTCTACTCTGCTGCTGGCAGGTAGCCTCTGAGTGTTCACTATTAAATAAATAATGCTGAAATAAACAGTTGAATGAGAAGTTAGCCAAGTATATACACTGCCAGTCAAAGGTTTGAGCATGCTTTCCACTTGTACTGAGTGGGAAAGCAAACATCTGGCATAAATAAATAAATGTAAGTTGGGAAGTTTATAAATGATTATTAGTAGGAGCAGCATTAGTATTAAATTACAATTAAAACAACTTGGTTATGATATTTAATCATTCTCAAATATATAAGTGAATTTTATAGTTCATTTTCTTCATTTAAGTAGTTTATTCAAGGCTATTTCATAATGGCTTTTTCTTTACTTTGTACCATTATGGATGAATAAATAAAACCTGCAAACAGCATCTTTTTACAGGGGACATGCACATTTTTAACACCTCAGTGTCAAAGTAAAGAAAACCCTTTCCTTGTTTTGAAATACTGGTATAATCCCCAGATCTGAGATTGTTAAATGTGTTTGTTTTCCTGCTCCACTTTTCCTCTGGAACCACAGAGGAAGAGCCCCCTCACAGAAACATTTGTAGTTTCCATTTGAATGTAGTGATCTGTCTATTCAAGTGTATAGGTTTAGTTAATACCATGACTCCTGATATTCAGGCAGATTCCTATTTCAATGTGGTGTTTTAAATTCAAGCCTTTACTGCTGACATACCAGGTCTGGCTTCAGAAGCCTTTCCTATCACATAACGAGATCATCCGTTAACCAGAGCTGTGCCGTGCAGCTTTATTCTAAAGATAAAACTGTATTGAAGGAAATGAGGAGTATGTGAAACCTTTGCTCTCATCTGTCTGTTCTCTTCCATTAATGTCTTTATCAAATAGTTGCTAACGAAGGACTTATTAAAGCACAGAGAGTCCTTCAAGAGGGGAAGACAAAACAGTAAATAGAGACTAATGGACTCATTCTGGATAATTACCGGTCTTTGGTTTAATTAGGCGTAATTTGGTCCGAGTGGAGGGCTGTAGCCTCAGCAGCTGTACAGACTGATTTATAATCCTCCTTTATAGTGTGAAGGCAGTGATCAGCAAGACTTACAAAGAACAGGGTTCCACTTGGCTCCTGCAGGGGCCCCTGCTTTGTGCACGCCGTAGCCTCAGGGAAGTCCAAATGTAAAGATGACAGCAAACAGTTGAACTATTTGTAGTTGGAATGTTAGAACAGTTCCATAAATTACATGAGGAAGATGTATAAAAATGGCTAAAATAGTTTATTATGAATCCAACGGCTGTGGGGATAAGAAGCACACTGGATCAGGTTAAGATGCACGAAATAACCTCAGCTTCAATCCTTGTCGGTGACCTCTATACGGTAGGTAAGTAGGCACCTTTTTATTTGTGTACTGCTGGAAAACAGTTACTCTAAGTACACTGGTTCTCAAATGTTCAAGTAAGTAAGTTCTAAGTACAAATTTTAGTTAATAGTTATTTTCCTTGAGTAATAGCATTTTTTGGTATGTTAGACTTCTACTCCATTACATTTCAGAGGCCCTAACTGAGCTTGTTACTTGCTGGTTTGGAGATTAAGATCTTGCATACAAACATATGAGCATCTTAGTGCATCATTATAGATTCAGCTCCCCAGCTGTAGTTAGGATTTGTTCCACATTAAGCAACTGTATTTAAATGTTGCTTAAGGCATCAATAATATTCATTTGGTTGCCTAAAAATAGAGCAATAATATGACATTTGAAATGAGCCATTAGTTAGTACTTCTTACACTAGTGTGGTGGGTAAAGCAGTTGCCTTCCAACCGGAAGGTTGAAGGTTTGAATCATGGTGCCTGCAGTCCACATGTCGAAGTGTCCTTGGGCAAAACACTGTCTTTGTACGTGTCACAATAAAACAAAGCTGCTTCTTCTATTTTTGATACTGTCATGGAAATATTCAATATCAGGGTCAGTTGTTGCCTTTTTTTACATTGGCGAATGGGGAGGAACACAGCCATCATATACATGATCACAGAGAAGCAAGTTAACACAGAGAAAGACTTACACCACAACAACCACAGACAACTGTGCTACACCCACCCATGGCTAACATGAAGAAGAACAGTTCATCAGCCTGTGGATGCGATTATATTCACACACCACTCCACCTGTGTCTGTGTCCATACACAACAACAATAGTTATTTTATACATGACAAACTGTCTACTTTCTATAAAATACAGAAACATGTAAGGTTTAAAATAACATTTTATTGACAATACTGAAAATATATTTTGTTGTTAAAATTAAGAAAATGTTGAATGTATGCAATATGCAATGCAGTATTTTACACGATATAGTGTTTTACACTCGTATTACTACAGTAAAGGACCTGAACACTTCATTCACCTTGGAATATCGGACATGGATTTACAGGTAGCCCACCCCACAAAACACCAGATGTACTCTGTGACCTGCAGTCTACAAGATTTGACAGATATTATCACCACATAAGGGTTTCTTTCATGTAATACAAATAAATTCCTTGATAATTATCTAGCCAGATGAATTAGTCAGAACTGAAGCACACTTTACAGTAACACAGAGCACAAAATAAAATGGTCTTCATCTTCAGTCTCACCTAAATTGCATTGTGTTGTCCCTTCAGGGAAACCATTAAAGCTGCCTGTAGCTAATGGACGTTTAGCAGAATGTGAAAGTGTAAACTGTGTGAGCTCTTTGACTTTTGATTTAATTCTGCATCACATAAGCTTCCACATGCTAGCACCGAACCTAAATCATTAAAGTTTTCTAATACTGCTAAATATTGGTCTATATTAGTAATATTTGCACAGCAAGAAAACACGATTATACAGTTGCAAGAAAAAGTAAATTATTTGCAATTTTCTGGTTTTCTGTATAAATTGGTCATGAAATGTGATCTGACCTTCACCAAAGTCACAGATATCAGCAAACACCATATTTCTAAGCTGATAAAACAGTCATGAACTTTCATTGAACACACCAATTAAACACAAAAAGTGATGGTGGAAACAGTAATGACAACAGTGTTTTAATAACTGGTTGAACCACCTTTGGCAGCAATAACCTCCAGCAAGCGTTTCCTTTTGCTGTGGATCAGACTTGCACAATCTTCAGGAGGAATTTGGGACCATTCTTTCTCAAAGAACTGCTTAAGCGCAGCCATATTCTTAGGATGTCTGGTGTGAACGGCTCTCTCAAGGTCATTCCACAGCATACCTTGTGTTGCAAAAGTATTCATACCCCTTGAAATTTTCCACATTTTGTCACATTACAAACACAGACTTAAATGTATTTTATTGGGATTTTATGTGATCGACCAACACAAACCATTGCATAATTGTGAAGTGGAAGGAAAATGAAACGTGGTGTTCAAGATTTTTTACAAATAAAAATCTGAAAAGTGTGGCGTGCATATGTATTCA
>NW_018128225.1:266574-268739 GCF_001952655.1 Monopterus albus | reverse complement strand
TTGTTTTTATACTGCTTACGAGGACAGTTCCTGTCATATACTTCCATGAATATATTTAAAAATTGCTCATATGCTTTGTCTAAGTCTTTCTCTCTGTAAACTGATTCACAGTTTTGCCCCATAAAATCCTCTTTTAGCCTCCTTACAGCATGTTCGTTCATCACCCTCCTATAAAAAAGATTTGTTTTTGGCCTTTCATTTCTAACATGGCAGTCATAAACCAAAAATACTGGTAAATGATCACTGATATCATTTATAAGTAATCCACTAGACATTTTGCTATCAATATCATTAGTAAATATATTATCTATTAGTGTTGCATGCTGGGTTGTTAATCTACTTGGTTTTGTAATTGTTGGGTATAAACTGCATCTATATAATGTGTTAATAAACTCCTCAGTTGCTGTGTGCTTGTTAGGATTCAACAAATCTATATTGAAGTCACCACATATGAACATTAATTTATGACTTATTGACGAGTAATTTTCTTCCATCCAGTCATTACATTTTTCTATGCTGGCTCCAGGTGCTCTATAAATACAGCTTATTACAACATTCTTCTTTTTTTTCCAAAAATAGTTCAACACACATTTAGGTTTGTGTTTGTAATGTGACAAAATGTGGAAAATTTCAAGGGGTATGAATATAGCAGGCACTGTATATATTGGGCTGAGGTCTGGGCTCTGAATCCAAAAGGTGGATTCTGTGTCTCCAAATCCATTCTGTAGTAGATTTACTTGGATGTTTAGGGTCATTGTCCTGCTGCATCTGCCAGCTTGTTCTGAGCTCATTGACATTTTCTTGTCTCCATTTTGACTGTAAGACTTACAGCATTTCCTCTAGTGATTTAGTTTATTGCAATTGTGATACTACTGGGCACTTTTCTTTCTTTGCTGCATGCCTATCCCCAAAGTTTCTACAGTTGACAATGCTCATTTTTCTCTGAAACTGGGCTTTTAGCTTACACTATGGTGCCTCCTGCTGGAGTCCAGCTGCACTGCATTAATGTTTGCTGCCATCTGTGGCACTGCAATTGCTTTAGTACTTTCCTCCGTCATTTTGTGATTGCTTTGGTAAGAGTCAGTTCGCTGTCTCTCAGCAACCCTTTTCTTAATTATTGGTCAGCTCTCCAAACTGACAACTCTTTGCTTGAATCATCCAGGTGATTCAGTTCACCTTGATTTTGGTTTGAATGGAATTTGTCTATCCATTGTCTTGTTCTGTTGCGGGTTATACACCTCATGAAATCTGTGTTTCAGGTCAGCACAAGCAGCATGACCATCCATTATCTATGCTGCTTATCCTGGAGCCAATTCCAGCTGACACTGGGCAAGAGGCGGGGTCCACCCTGGACAGGTCACCAGTCTATCACAGGGCTGACAGCTAGTGACAGACAACCACACACACACAATGATGTTCTAAACTCCTCTCCTCTCCTCTCTCCATCCATCTATATGCCACCACTACCCATCACTAACTGTGTCTCCTCTCTCCCATAGTGTGTCCTCTCTCTCTCCCTGCACCTTTCTGCAGGTTGTCCTGGCTCTGGAGCTCTATGTCTCTGACGAGCAGTCACCAGCCACATCAACCTGACCAGTGTTTGTTTGTTTGTTTATGTCCTGTTGATTTTCTTTTCTTTGGTTTACTGTTCACCAGTGCCCATTGTTTACTATTGTTAAAAATTGTAGAAATCATGTTTTTATTTATTTGGCTTTTGCTGTATGAAATACACACTTGCTTTGAGGAAACACTAACTTGTTTTAATTTTATACCCTAAACAGACACTTTAATATACATATATAGTGTCAAATAAAAGCCGAATTAAAATTGAATATTTGCTGAGTCAAACTGAAATCACTCTGGATCATACTGTCTTGTATCATTGCATATTTTGCAGTATTGTTTTTGTATCTAATCCAGCTTCGAGATGTCCTTATTCGAGCTGGGTCACTCTCCGGCCCTATTATGGGCTGTGATCTATCGCCCACCTAAGTTTAATAAGGATTTTATAAGTGATTTTTCTGACTTCCTGATTTATTTTATGCCTAGATATGAGCAGGTTTTGATTATTGGGGATTTTAATATACATGTTTGTTGCCCTGACAAACCTCTAGTTAAGGCCTTTTTAGATCTTATTGACTCTTTTAATCTCACACAATCTGTGG
>NW_018128225.1:255589-264560 GCF_001952655.1 Monopterus albus | reverse complement strand
ATCGAGCCTTCGCAGTTGCTGGTCCTAAACTCTGGAATGATTTACCACTGTCCATTAGACAAGCCTCTACCCTGTCTGTTTTTAAGTCTCTTTTAAAAACTCATTTATTTTCCCTGGCATTTTGATATTTTTGTGTTGATTTTAGTCATTTGATTGATTATATTTTATATTGTTGTTTGTGGTTTATAATTTATATTGTTTTATTGCAATGTACAGCACTTTGGTCCACTCTGGTTGTTTTTTAGTGCTTTATAAATAAAGTTGGTATGGTATGGTAATAGTGAACCCTGTATTGAGATCAGAATCAGTTTTATTGGCCAGGTGTGTTGAACACGAGGAATTTGACTGGTACAGTGGCTCTCAGTGTGTATGTACATGGCCATGTCCTTTCTGTGTGCGGCTAATGCAGAGAGCTTAATCATGCTTTGTTTCATCCAGACTTGATTATGGTAACATTTTGTTTTGTGGTCTTCCATGTGCAACACTAAAAATCGTCAACTGGCTCAGAATGGTGCAGCTAGAATTTTGACCAAAACTAGAAAATGTTACCACATTACATCAGTGTGAGCTTCTGCCATTGACTTGTTATCCTTGCTTTTCCTATGCAGTGAACATGATGTAACCATGATGGACTGCAATGTAAAAACACAGTTTAAGTACTGTAACATCTGATCATTTACCTTTTTATGATCTTTGTGGCTAATTATTTAATTCAAAGACCACCGATAGTCATATGTAAATAACATATTATTGTATATTAATGAGATTAGTCCCATCTTCAGCTGCCTATCTATCCATCTGTCTGGCCACTCATCTATCCATCATCCCTCTCACAGTCAGCCAATCAATACCTGATGTCACAATGAGGTAAATGATGACTTCAGAGTCATTAAGCAATATCATAGGCTGACACAGTGCCATCAGCAGCAACTGCGGGAAATGGATTAACCCCAGACATCATGGGTTGTATTTCATTCCTCCCTCTCTCTCGCTTTCTCTCTCTCTCTCTCTCACACACACACACACACACACACACACAAATGCTGACCCAGTGAGGATCTTGTATCTCCTGCCATAGAAATGGATTTTCCCCTGCAGAGCACACATGGCTGATTCATATCTCCATTGATTTAGATTAGATGAACTGAATGGGATGAAATTAGATCAGCCTCAGAAATGAATTAGAAATTGTCTCTATATTTTTGTCCTCATACATGTCTACATACATGAGAGGGTCAGAATATTAGGAACGCCTCTGAATATAATGTAGTCCAGTACAACACCACCTTTAACTATGACCTCAACAAACAACTGAATTTATACATTTGACACTTTCACCAAAAACAACATTCAACATTTCAAGGTTCATAAACACATATGTTAAGCCAAAAGTGTTGCACTGAATTGCTTACAATTGTACCTAATAAAGTGGCTGGTCGGTGTAATTCACTATGACCAATGACAGTGTTTGTCCACTTTATTTCAGTTTGTCCAATACCAGCCAGCAACCCTTAGCCATACTTTGTGTTTACTACAAATTGTTAGCATGCTAACATGTTAAAGCAAAATGATGAACATGGTAAACATTACTAAACATCAGCATGTACTGTAAGCATAGTCGTAAACATGTTGCCATTGGGTTATGCTCAGAACTAGTTTGCACAACATGCTATCTGAACATATTGGGAATAACAAGTGTTTATAGTTGTTTCAAAGGACCACACTGAAAGGCAGAGGGGGAGAGGCAATATGGTTTAAATACAGGGAAACAAAGCAGAGGAATTCATCTTACGGCAGAACCAGAGCATTTTAATGATAATAATATTAACAATAATAACAATATTCAGTTTTATTTGAGAACACCTTTCAAAATACCCAGTGTCATTTTATAGCAATATGTAAATACAGCATAAAACAGCAAATAATAAAATATAATACAGTGACAACAAACTCAGTCGAATAATAATCACTAAAAATATAAACAATCAAGACAGTCAAAATACTCCCCAGTCAAGCATCTAAACAGATGAGGATTGAATAACAAATCAGTGCACAAGTCAACCATTAAAAGCACACTGGAAATGATGTGCCTTTAAAGAACACTTAAAACTTTCCAGAGAGGTAAGATCCCTCAACTTCTCTGGAAGTTTATTCCACAACCTGGGCATAGCATTAGAAAAGGCTCTAACACCCATACTGACCATTTTAGTGTCAGGAGTTACAAGAAGCATAGATGATGATGAACACAAAGTTCATGGAGGAGTGGAGAAGCATAATGTGAAACCAAATCTATCAAATAGTTAGGAGCTAAATCATGCAAAGCTTTGAAGGTTAGGAGCAATATCTTATGTGTTGTTCAACTGGGAGCCAGTACTATTGCTTCGATAGTGGAGTAATATACATATGAGAATCAGTCCATAAAATATGTCTAGCAGCAGCATTCTGGACAACTTGCAGTCGACGAAGAACTTCATTTGGAACACCAACCAAAACTACAGTAGTCAATCTGAGATGCCACAAGTGCATTAACTAACACCTCTGTATTAGCCTGAGTCAGAGAAGAAATCAGCTAGGTAATGCTGCATATATAGAAAAAAAGGCAATTTGAGAGATGGAGTTAATATATTCATTAAATGACAAGATGTTTTCAAAGGTAACACCAAAACTCTTAACTTTTGTTGGAATAACATGACCATCGATACTGAGTCCACAGTTATTAACCCTAATCATGGGCCGACTTGGAACCCACTAATAGCACTTCAGATTCTTTACAATTAAGTTACAGATAATTATCAGTCATCCACATACTAATATCAGCCCAACAGTCACCTAAACAGAGTGGTGGAATATTATCAGTCAGTTTACAGTAAGTGCCAAGTACAATTGGGTATCATTAGCATAGCAATGAAACTGAACTCCATAGCATCTGAAAATTTTCAGGAGAAGGTATATAATAAACAAAAGGCCCTAACACCAAACCTTGAGGGACACCCCTTTCAATGCTGGAACATTCAGACTGATACCCATGTATCCGAACACACTGAGTCCTATTACTAAAGTAAGACGCAAACCATCTATGAGCTGAGTTAGTAATACCTAAGTCATGTAATTGTTCCAAGAAAATCGAATGAGTATCAAATGCTGCACTAGGATCAAGTAACACAAGAATGGCTATCTGATCAGAGTCAGTAGCACAGAGACAGTCATTGTTTATTTTAACTAATGCGGTTTCAGTGCTGTGATTACAGTGAAAACCAGACTGAAACGCCTCATAAAGCTCAGTGCTCTCCAAATATACTTTTGACATTCCTTTCAAGTTGCAAGACTTGCAACAAATGTAATTCAATATTTGCTGGTGCTGGGCAGGTAATTTGTGAGTTTTTGTGTAACAAGTGGCTTTCCACTGTTTTGTACTGAGGTTTGGTGAGAGCTGGAGGGACTCAACCACAGAAAAAGCGTTAGTAAAACATTTCACAGTTGCTATCATTTTTGTTTTTCACTAGTGTGCAAAATAATTGTTCTGTGATGGTTCTCTGGCTGTGATTGGTAGTAGAGCAAAACTACAGTAGTAGCAACATTTAAAAAACTCATAAAGGCAGATTTCTTTTGGGGGTGACCAGCACAAACTGGTTTAACCTCCCACCTCTCGTCAACTAGCTGCCTGCCACCAACATTCAATAAAATCTAATCTTCATATAAAAGAGAAAGAGTTTATTTGTCCCTTCAGACTCTCATTATGGCAAAACATACATCCTCTCTTCAGCCGGGGGAGGAAGTGAGGTTGAATGAACGCCTTTATGTTTTGTGTGTGTGTGTGTGTGTAATTGATACACTGGCTCTTCGTGTCACGTTTCTAACATTTGTCTCCCTTGGAAACGGAGAGAGAGAGAGAGAGAGAGAGAGAGAGAGACCTTAACCCCAGGGAGAACAGGAAGACATCTGGAACTGTCTCTTTCTCCTTCCTTTTGTTTTGTCTCCCTCTCTCCTCCCTCTGATATCCTCCTCTGCTTCCTCCTCCTCTCTTCTCCTCCTCCTCCATGTATTCTTCACTTCTCTCTCCTCCTTTTTTAATCGTATTCTCCTCTCCCTGTCACTCTCTGAGGGGCTATCAATCATGCTTGGCTGTAGGTGGTCATGCCAATGGCAGATGGCTCTTTATCGCTGAATCCCTGGCCTCTCCATGACAACCACAGAGAGCAGGAAGTGACACATCCATTCAGATAGAGAGAGATTCATCTCAATTAGACACACACTGTATAGCTATCGCTGTGAGGACATAATGCATTCCCTAGCCTCTAACCTTAACTTCATTCTAACTTGAACACTAAAACCGCATGTTGACTATTGTCACGTGTATATGATCCCATCTGGTGCAGCACAGCGATGCAGTGCTTAGTACTGTTGCCTCATAGCAAGACCTTTACTAAGTGTGTGGAATTTTCCAAAGTGAAGCCACCACACGTTTGAATGCCCCCTGGTGGCTGGTTGCAATATACTGTAGGTCATAAGTCTGCCACCTCCATGATAGCGGATGGACAAACTAAAAACTCAAAGTACAGATCACAACCAAATTTTTCAGAGGTGATTTCTGTGGTTTTTTGGTAGATATGATCATACTGATCTGTGTAAAAATAGTCATTTTTCTGACAAGTTTGTTGTTCAGTTATTTGATGATATAAAAACTGGAGTACCGTATTTCATAATGACTTGACAGCTTTGATTGGTGGTCTGACACTGTGGTTCCATCACTGGTTGCTATTGTGCCGCAAAAGCAAGATAGGAGCAGCCATTTTCAAGATATCTCAGCTTCACTTTTGCACAGTCACAGGAAGTGGTGACAAGTCAGCCATTTTTATACACAGTCTATAATCCAGAGACGTGGTTGAGTAACAACTGTAAATTACACATAGGTGTGAGTGTGAGTATGAGTGGTTGTCTATTTGTCCAGGGTGTACCCCGCCTCTTGCCCAATGTTATCTGGGATAGGTTCAGTTCTCTCCTGGCCCTCCTCAAGACAGATGGTATAGATGATTTTGTTGTACAATATAACCTGCACATAGGAACTTGTTCACTGTTATGCAGATTATTCCATCTTTTAACACCCACTGTTTCTTGATGGGACTAAAATATGAGCAATAACTGCTCAAGTTCTTGTCATCATTTGTGTCCATCTACAGTGTCTATTTAAAGACACGTCAAATTAACTTAAAATGGATTCAAATCATTTTTCCTCATCAATCTACACCCAATACTCCACAGTGATAAAGTGAAAACAGGCTTTTGGAGTGTTGTGTAAATTTATTACAAATAAAAGACCAAAATATCTCATTTACATAAATATTCAGACCCTTTGTTATGACACTTGCAATTGAGCTCTAGTGCATCCTACTCCTACCAATGGTCATTGAGATATGTCTACAGCTGGAGCCAATCCCAGCTGACATTGGATGAGAGGCGGGGTTCAAAAAGTCTGTCACAGGGCTGACATGTAGACAAACAACCGCACACATTCACATTCACTCCTAGGGACAATTCAGAGTGGCCAGTCAACCTAAGCTGCATGTCTTTGAACAGTGGGAGGAAGCCAGAGCACACGGAGAGAACCCATGCAGGCACAAGGAGAACATGCAAACTCTGCACAGAAAGGCCCTGGGCCAGCTCATGCTGGAACCCGGAATCTTCTTGTTGTGAGGTGACAGCGCTAAGGTCAGCGTTAACCACTACACCGCTGTGTTCAGGTGCCAGATGGAAGCTGTTCTTCACTAAAACAGCCCACTGGAAATTTGTCAAAGGGCACCTAAAGGACTCTTGGATCATGAGAAGCAAAATCCTCTGGTATTATGAAATAAAGATTGGACTATTTGGCCACAATTCCCAACAGTGTGTGTGGAGAAAACCAGACACTCAGCACCGCCTCACTAATACCATCCCTACAGTCAACCACGGTGGTGGCAGCATCATGCAGTGGGGAGGTTTTCTTGCATCTGGGACTAGGAAACTAGTCAGGACAGAGGGAAGGATGGATGCCAAAAACTATAGACCAAATCTTTATCCAGAGTGCTCAGGATCTCTGGCTGGGGCAAAAGTTCACATTTCAACAAGACAACAATGCCAAAAAACACAGGAGTGGCTTCTGGAAAACTCCATGAAAGTCCTGGAGCACCCTGGAGTCTGGACCTGAACCCAATAGAACATCTCTGGAGAGACCTGAAAGTGGCTGTGCACCACCAGTCCCCATCCAACCTGGTTGACCTTAAATGATTCTGCCACGAAGAACAGAAGAAAATTCCAAAAGAAAGATGCCAAGTTCACAGCTTCAGTCTCAAGAAGACTTGAGGCTGTCGTTGGTGCCAAAGGTGCTTTAACCAAGTACTTAGTGAACGGTCTGAATACTTATGTAAATGGGATATTTCAGTCTTTTATGTATTAATACATTTTCTAAACAGTTAAACTTTTCACTTTATCATTGTGGAGTATTGTGTGTAGATTGATGAGGAGAAATTTTACTGAATCCATTTTAATATGAGTCTGCAGCATAACAAAATGTGGAAACCTGAAAACCTTTTGTACTGTATGTATATATACTGTATATACAGACACCGATCTTCATTATACTGCCTCCAAATGTAAAGCCACTGGCCAGTCAAGTAGGGGTATCTAAACTATCCTCGCTTTCAAGTGTACTAGAGGAGATCTCACATGCCTTCCTTTGACTCTTGTGTCACTCCCCAGGTCTTCTCATGCCAGTGACATTTACTGCATGGGCGCACCACGGTTTGACATGTACCAAAAATGGCCACTCTGTCCTTCCCTGGTTATTTGTCAATTCAAAATAGTAGCCTACTCTTTGAAAGCTTGTGCACATGACACCAAGCTGTATCTCTGATCTTATAGCCCAAAGAAATTGTTGTAAAAATGGTGACTGTAGAGACAAAAACCTGAAATTTACCACTGACATTTTTAGCCATCAGTCTACTGTACCTGCTGCTAATCCAGCAGACACAGAGAAACATTGTTCATAATATGAAACCGTTTTTGATAACTTGATGAATTTAAGTCCATTAGCTCTGTTTTTGTTTTCACTAACCTGTATCTGAGGCTTTACGTGATAATTGCTCCATAATGATCAGCAGCTCATCTGTCAGCTGTTTGTGCTGGACAAGTAATGTGTAGTACACAACAAAAGTGATCAAATGTAGCAGAAAATGATCAGCCTTTGGTTTGTGGCAGATCTTATGTGGGTGTTATCTTGCAATTTTTGTCCAAACACTGTCGGCACTGTGTATGGAGGTAAAAGCAAAATACTGAACCTGGCCCCCTGTCACGACTGTGGTGAAGAATCCTTTACAAATTCTTGTACTGGAATGGTGACCTAGATCAGCACCAAAAGCTATGGGTCATACTGTACCTCTCCAAAAATCCATTCATTACCTTTTGAGTTATGCTGGGAACAAACCAACCAACAAACACCGGTGAAAACATTATACTCAGTGGCGGGAACAAAGTCAGAAAGCATGAAGAGTGTGTTTAGTATGAACCGATACTGAATTCCTGCTTTTGTTTATTTCAAATCGATTTAATTTGTTCATAGCAGGTTCACATATCTCATATCAAAAGACCTTTATCAGACTGTAGCCTTGAGCTACTATTAATGGAATGATATTTTATTGAATTTCTGATCCTGTAATTTCCACATTTTTGCAGTGATGGTGAATAAACAAGTAGAAATCTGGTAGATGTTTTTTCCTCCTAAATTCCTGGAAGGAGAAATGAGAGCAAAAGACAAGGCTTCATGCTGGGTTGGTGGTTGTGTGTGTGGGTGGGGAGAAGGTGGATATTTCACGTCCTACTTCATCCAGTGAGCCGATTAGGCCTGATGTCTGTCTCACACACACCCCTCCTCTCTCTGCTGCCTGCTAGAGTAAACTCACCCTCCCTCACAAACACTTAGGCTTGAATGACTGTTCATGTGAGGACACTCTACTGACTTCCACTCAGGCTGCCAGTGACTTTTTAAAAACGCAGTGTACGTGCGATTACTTCATTACAACATTAACACAGACGCTACTGAGAACTGTCACTGGGCTGACATAAAAAAAATGACTATGTTGTAACGTGAACTTGGAGCCATCAGGGAATTCTCACTCAGGAAGGGGACTGGTGCTGTGCCGACACACTACCTCCATAGCACAGGTGCACACTCCCTCCTCTCCAAAGTCCTCATTTACAGACTGGTGGCACAGTGTGCATACCTTCAGTAATTATTTAAGCCTTTTGAAGAGACGCCCGAATTTACTGTCACCTGACTTTGTGCAATTTTCTAGAGTACGAAGTAACATATTTATAAACCTGTTTTGTAGGTGGCTGTTTCATTTTTTCAGGTGGACAATTACTATGAGTACTGATATTTTGTTTGTTATTACATGTATGCAAATATGCAGAGGAGAACGACAACCATGGAGGCTAAATGAATTTGCACAGTATTTAACCCTGTCACTATTCCAGCAGCTGTTGCACCAACACCCATCAGCTACCTGTTAGTTCTACCACTGACAGTATATCTGGGACAATGTATATTATTGTTTGGGGTGCTGTGTATTTTTTGGAACAGGTTGGCCATGGAGATGAACTGTTCTCTCTCAGACCCCAGCCTTTTTTCTCCATTGTTGCTTTTACAGGGGATGAGAGGAACTGATATGACTGGCCACTACTGAAGCCCAACCCGACTCCAGCTGCTCATAATATAAACACAATACATTCCTCCCACTAACGATGCATTCAGCTTCTCTGCTCCAGTTCCAGTGTCACCCAAACTGCAGAAGGGTGTTGGTCACACCCATTTGAATCATCACCAAGAGATTAGACTTGTGTTTGTGCCCGTGGTTGGGATAGGTGTATGCTGACTGTGTGATTTAAGGCATCAGTGTTTGAATAGTTGGTGCTGTTTTAAGTACAGTATCTATGTAAGTGC
>NW_018128225.1:214236-255531 GCF_001952655.1 Monopterus albus | reverse complement strand
CAATCAACAGCTACTGCATAGACTGTTGGTTTCACAAGTACTATGTATTGTAGGCTGGACATGTTACATCATGAACACCAACATTTCCTTAAACGCCCAACACATATCTTTGGTTTTAGGCTGGTTGTTTTGATGTACAAGAATATAGTAGCCAGAGTCTCACACATATTGTCCACCCTGCTCTCCCCACTGACCACACACACACAGTGGGATCTGGCTGTCAGTTTGCATTTTGTCAGCAGTTCCAGTGGGAGAGAGGCCATTTCTGGCAGTTGGCTGGAGAGGTAAGGTACACACACACACACACTGTCCACTCTTGTCTCCCCCACTGACGGACACACACACACACACTTTTCTTTCTTTAGCTGTGACATCATTATGCCTTCCCTAGAGCTCACCCCAATCGTAACCATCACAACTAAATGCCTAACAACCAACCCTAACCTGAACCCTAAAACCAATGTTGAACCTTTCAAAATCCCTTTATATTTGAGAAGACTGGCTAAAATGGCCTCACAACAATGGCATAAATACATGTACACACACACACAGAGGATCAGGCAACTTGTTTTCTTATTTTACCTCTATTTGACCTGAAATGTTCATTCAACTTTTACTGCTGACACAATATAAACATCCATATCTAACCAGACAATTTGGTGTATTCACACTGATGTGACGTCACCTCCCGGGTTATATGTAATGACCATTAAGGCCTCTAGGGGCCATTAACAGACCTGTAGACTCCTGTACAGCATAAACTAAAAGATGTATTTATGCTCAATATATAAAAACACATTGTATGCTTTGTTTCACCTATTATTTACAAAACACTCGTATGCAACATGTGATCCCATGGGTGCAAACACCACTTTTAAAGGGTGACGGTCTTCAGTGATTTGTGGATGAGCTGTAGCAGTAGGCTGACATGAAGGAATACAAGGAGCTTTGGACAAATGCAGCTGGTTGCAGAAGTAGGATTATCCCAATACAACACAGGTTAACGCCTGCACTTGGCATTTCTATGAGATATGACAGATTTATGGCTTTTTCAGACTTTTTGATTGAGCACCACTAAAGCTGAAACCATGAGTTGATTAATTTTCTGTTATCTGACTAATCAGTTAATCAACTATTTTGATAAAAACATTTTTCAACTTCTCAGCAGTGAGACTGCTACTTGGTCATTGCATATGAAAATTAAGTGTGAAACTTTTAGATTGGTCAATAACCAAGTAATTATGCCATTATGGGCTCTGAGACAATGGGCATTTTTTATTGTTTATCAATAACCAATAATTATTTAATATGTAATAATTTAAGTTGCAGCAAATGCTTTAGTGCAGGTGTTTGTCACATCTTACAGCTGGTTTTACGTTCTGTCAAATTAACCCCATTAAAAACTGGTAAACTAGGTATTAGCAGTTCTGTTCAGCTGTGGATCTAAGAGACAACTATCACGGCATTATTTTTAAACTGAAGACATAACTCTCAGGTAAACTGTGCAGTTACAAGGAGCTTCTAAGAATACAATTATTTACTGTGAACATTTGATAAAATAACACAAAGTGCAGGTCAAAGTGCACTCGTCTCTTTTGCCCCAGGCAGCAATCGCCTCCCAACACATTGGTCTCCACCAGGAAGGCCGAGTCCCCAACAGTGTGTGCGCGCGCGAGTTAAAAGTGTGAGTAATACCAGACACACACAACTCAGTAGATCTGTATAAACAGTGTTTACAGCAGTATCATCAGTGAGCAAACTTTTGTCGAGTGCCATCAGACAGTTTTCCTTGAAGCATAGAGCGAAGTGAAACAAATGAGATGCAGGCTGCAGTTTGGTTTCCTAGGCGAATATCATGATTCACTTTTATTAAAAGCATCATAGCTACAATTCATCATACATGATGTCTCCAAAAAACAAAGACGCACACCAAAAAGAAAAAAGAGGAAAAAAAACATTTACATGGTATGTCTGTAAACTTCAAGGCTAGATAAGAATCTTGAGGTAATGCTCTTCAGCTTGCTGGCTAAAAGTAACAAAAAGTCCATTTTTTTCTCCAAGAAAAGTAGCTAATAATAAAGGTACCTGATTATTTTAACTTTTTAACACCAGTGCATCAACAGGAACAGAGTGAGACAAAATTGATTGCAGTACTTGTCTTTTACAGTTTTTCTATTCATACGACACTTGTGGTTATTCATATGGTGAGTATGTGTGTTGGGAGGGTGATGTTGGAACATTCAAAAGCTGCCTTGGTTATTGCTGTCTCAGCATTCGAGAGGAAAACAAGGATCTTTGACGCAGAAGGAGTCTTCCAGTGAGCCGAAACTCATCTCTCTCCCCCCTCCGTCCCAGTTGTCCCTCTCTGTGTTTGCTGGGCTGGCTGCAATAGCAAATGTTAAGACCTGGCCACAGTGTGTGTGTTCGAATGTACTTTCAAATATATGAAGCACTTTCAGCGCCTGATTTATCTCAGACTTCAGACATCAAGCATCACTTGCGCTTTTCAAGTATTTAAAACTTAGTCAGCGACCAGAGTTGAACTTCGTTTAGAAAACTAATGAACTGAAATGGTGTCTCAGTCCTGTTCTGGCCAGGCCTGGTGTCAGTGTGTGTGACTAGAGCAACAGTCTTTGAAGAGAAGGTCACTAGGGAGCAGCACGTAGTCTGAAACAAACAGGATGTCAAGGAAAAAAACAAAAAAACATGAAAATGAAAAAAAAGATTTTAATGTGGCAGTGACCGGGAAATCAAAACTCATGTGCCCCCATTAAAGAAGAAACCTGAAACATCACATCCCTGTGTAGACCACCACTCCAAATCCATTCACAAATACCTCCAAACAGTGAAGGCTGGTTTTCGGCGGCATGAAGCAGACCAATCAGAAAGCTTAACTGGCAGCAGACCCAGCCCGCCCGTCACCCCTGAACCAAAACCAGCCGCCTCCAAAGAGAGAGAGGATTCGGATGTGGCAGTGAAAAGACTCGAGACAGTGTTCAAACAGTATTCAAACAGTGTGGGACTGGGTTTAACAGTATTGGTTCGGCGTGCACGCACACATACACTTGAAGGAAAACAGCCGGGTGGGCGAGTCCTCCCGGAAACAGTTACATGACAGAGGATTTAGGGGATTAGTGTGTGCAACTGTAGAAATCTGAATGTGTGTGGTGTGTTAGTCAGTGTGTGAAACTGAGTTTTAGGCTAGTCTAGTTTCCTCTTCCTGTCCAGTCTACCTGGTCTGATATGTGAAAACTACAAACCTGCCCTGCAACACAGCAGCTCAAGAACTCCATTACCCACAGTTTCTTCTGCAGCAGCTTTGTCAGACAGACAGCCCCGCTAGCTGTAATGCTGTTTTTCACCGAGAACCAATATTAGAGAAAGTGCCAGCAGCGGGCGTTTCTTGTCCTTTTGATGAGATGCTGCTAACGATCAACAAAACACTCCAGAAAGTAGAAGGAAGAAAAAAAACCAAAACATTTACAGCACTACTGTAACCTCATGAAGTCCTGTTTGAGGGACTGTGGAAGAGAAAAGTGTGGGTGCACCATTCAGTGCACACATTCCAACCAGATAGAAAAAAGGAAGTGTGAGCAGCCGAGCTCTCAGTGAGCGGCTGTGAGGACTTTCCCTGGCTACACTATCAATCAGAAAATTTTAACTTAACACACACCTAGTTCTCTCTGACGCACAGTAAATATACCTGCTCAAGAAATAAACAACAATGAAAAAGAATCCATAAACAATGTAAAGAAAAACTAAACGGATTTGTAGTTCGAACACTTCTGGCGGAGGCGTGTAAACGTGTGTGTGTGTGTGTGTGTACGTGTGTGTGTGCGCGCGCAGGGGATGTCACCACCAGTCAGATGTGTGTTTTATAGCATGTCAGCCACTCTTGTCCTTCTGCGGAGACACCACTGCCTCCTGCTCCTCTCCTCCCACCCCTCCATCCTCCAGAGCTAAGTCGTCAGCCTCGCCTCTCGTCTCTTTCTCAGCTCCCCCCCCCACCTCCTCTCCTGTCACTTTCTGCCCCTTCTTTTCCTCCTCCTCATCTCTTGGGGAGTTTGTGGTCATGGTGTTACCACCCAGTGCTCCAGCCATGGCGCTCTGCAGCTCAGCCAAGGTGGAGGCAGCGGGGAAGCCGGGCAAGCTGAGCCCCCCAAGGCCTGGAGGTAGGAACATGGAGGGGTAGAGGAGGCCGGGGGCCATGGTGGAGAGGAGGAAGGGGTTGAAAGCCAGAGAATTGGCAGACATGCCAGCTGCAGCCAGCAGGGCGGTGGCGTCGCCATTGATGGATGCCTCAGCTGATGAATCAGCAGCAGCGACCTGAGGAGATGCAGTGACATCACTAACTTTATCCAGTTTCTCTGTTCCTTCACCTTCTTTCTCGATCATCTTCTTCAGCTTCTTTGCTCCTTCCTCTTTTCCCTGGGCCTCCTCCTCCTCCTCCTCACAGGCATCTCCCTCTTCTTGTTCCTCCCTCTCTCTCTTCCTATTTGTCATCACTGTGTC
Organism: Monopterus albus; assembly: GCF_001952655.1. NCBI lineage: Eukaryota > Metazoa > Chordata > Actinopteri > Synbranchiformes > Synbranchidae > Monopterus > Monopterus albus. Next base: position 251,019 of record NW_018128225.1, on the reverse strand, counting down.
ATCGCTCTCTCCTCCCTCTCCCTCCCCTGTTCCATTGGTACTCCCTGATGCGGTGGCGACGGGGTTCGTTGCAGCAGCCGCGGCTGTCGCAAGGTTGCCACCAAACAACCCACCCAAACTGAACATGTTGGGTAGGGCGGCGGCCATATTGGGCAGGCCTCCCATGCCAGGCAGCATGAGAGGCAGCATGGAGGCGGCAGCAGCACTGGCAGCAGCCTGCTTGGGGTCAGAGTGGGGAGGAAAGGCCATCAGACCAGCAGCCAACTGGAGAGACTGGAGGCTCTGGAGAGAAGACAGGTCCATCCCTCCAAACAGACTGTTCAACAGCAAAGGGTTGATGCCTCCTGAAACACACACGCACACACGGGGTTCATCTCTATAACACGTTCAACACTGACACAAATAATACTAAGATATATAAGCTCCAACTCCTATTCAGTGTGTTTTCAAGGAATTAATGACAGATTGGAAGGTTAGTAAAAATGATGCGAGAAAAACAAAGCTGCCTAAGGTCAGAGTACTTGCTCGTCCCCCTAGCATGGGTGTGGAATATTTGTGTTTGCGCTAACCTGATTGGTTTAAAAATCATTTGTACCTGCAGATGACGCAGCAGAGGCCAGTGATGCATGTGCAGCTTGAGCTGCAGCAGCTGCCTGGGCGGCGGCGGCTGCCTTGGCAATCTCAGATTTGGGTCGCCGCCCCCGACGACGGACGCCCTCCTCCCTGACTACAGGGCCGGTCAGAAGGCGATCAAACATGGCTTCTGGGAGGAAACCCTGTGAGGGGAAGGATTTGCAGTCAGCATCTTTAAATTGACAAAAGAACTGTGGCAGTCTGCGCCCAACAGGGCTTTAACAAAACAAAACATTTCATTTTCAATATCTGGTACAGGAGCAATGATATCAATAAGGACATTGTTGCAATGGCGCAACTGTTAACTGCTTTGGTCTTAGTTACTGACCGACTGTTTGACAATGTCTGTCCAATCAGGGGCAATAGAAAATTCTGGATTCTCCAGCAGCCATCTGGGAAGCTCCTTCATTGGTGGAGCCATGGCCCCGCCCATCTAAACAAAGAGGAGGATGAAATGAGTTTCTCCACTTGTCCTTGGACTGCAGGCCTTGCACGACCGCACCTACGCCTTCTCATTCTGGCCTAAAGTAAGTGTCGCATGTCTACATACTATGAGAATCCTTGTGTGCCAGCTTACCTTGCGCCCATTGCGCCTGTTCACCACAGGCACTCTCTCGTCTCCAGTCAGGGTGTTGATGTCGATCTTGTTGGGGTTTCGACAACGATGGCGCTTCTGCTTGGGTTTAGACAACTGAGACAACAGTAACTCCTCGCTCTTCTGTCACACGAGAATCAAAAAAGAAAAGTACAATTTTACAGACAGTCAATTTAGTATCGCAGATGCTCAACTCAAGGAAGGCAATAATAACTGGAACTCTTCACTGTTCCAGAGCAAAGAAACAGGAGAAACAACACAGAAGAGGATTGCAGGGTGCTGCTTCTGCCTGAGCTTTAACAGTTAACACTTAAACAGGACTAAAGATGGAGATAAAGGACAAAGCGAAGGAAGCAAGCACGGCCATACTGGTGTGAATCCAGCCATGTCCATGGTGTATGTTGGGTTCTGCCTCAGCCACTCTCCCAGCTCCTTGTTGGACATCGCGGCCTCTTCCTCCTCCAGGCTGCCAGAGGCAACCGATCTAGCACTGGGGCTCTGCTCGGGGACAGTGAGAGGTCTGTGTGCATGGGCAGCATCCTGAGCCCCCTCCACAGCTGGAGCCTTCATCCCATCACCATCATCCTTCATGTCCAAAAAGTGACAACACAGATTCTTATATACAATGAACAATCACATCTATGTGTGCAGCACAAACAACTTGACTAGTGTTCAACTCCATACCCCTCCTGCTCTCTTGTTGCCCATGAACAGCAGCTCCAGGCCTTCCACATTTTTCCTGCGGCCACGCCTCCTCCTCATGATGGGCAGGTCAGTGTCCAGTGAACCATTGGCTCTGTGCTGGGAGGATGGGGCTTGCTGCAGCAACTCCATCTGGGTCTTGAGGGTGGGGCTTGTCACCAGGGCGCTTGGGAAACCAGCCAGTGAGGGAGAAGCCTTGTGGTGGTGCATAACCTGAGCAGCAAATCCATCCATTACTAAACTTGAATGCAAAGATTTGTTTTCATTTGTGGGAACTTCTAATAAGGAGCCACATCACTGATCTAAATGAGCGTGTTAACGTCAGCACCTTGGTGAGGTCTATAGCCTGGCTCTGCGACTCGGCGGCAGCGTGGCTCTCTCTCAGTTGAGCCACCATTTCCATCAGGTTACGTCTCTTTGCCGCCCTCTCTGCCTCAATCTCGATCTTTCTCCTCCTCCTCCTCCTCTGTCGGGGCACTGTCAGGCTCAGAGCGTCCTCCTGCAACATCAGCTCAGCAGTTAACCCTGTGCCTGCCTAACAGCATCTTACTGAGGAGCTTGTCACACTATTGTAACCAATGCGTTAGTGAGCGGAAGCAATTACCACTCATGACACCATCTCTTCGTCTCCTAACAGAATGATAAACTGGTATAACTAACTTGGGCTTTTCTGTCAGAAAAACTGGCATTAACTATTAAAGCTCTACGAGGGCTAGACCTCTGTTTGCGTGAAGTGTGTTTGTGTGTGCACAGACACTCACATGAACCTGTGGCGGTACCGTTTTATCTTCACTCCTACTGTAAGGCGTATGTATGCCAGCCATTGTCAGCTCGGCAAGGCTGCGCCGCGACAGTGGGCTCTCGGTCGCCGTGGCTACGGCTGCTGTGGTTACCACGGAGCCATGCCCTGGCAACAGGTTGCTGGGAAAGTCAAAGATGTGGCGTCTGTTGACAGGCCACTTGCCCTTCAGGACGGCCTCGCAGATGTTATCCATCCTGTTGATCATCACACGATCCTGAGGGATGGAGAGAAAAGAGACCAGTCTACAAAGCGCTCTAAACAGAAGCTGGTCTCGTCTCTTTCGGTGTACTGAAATCCTCAAATCATTACATCTACAACAGACAGAGGCCTTTATTTGAAGCAGGATTATAATATATTAGGCTTACACACGTATCTGTCTGTTTTCATTGTATTTTTGCCAAGCAGCAACCATCTTGGTTACCATTATCTACATTTCCACAGCATTAATTCCATCAGTACAAGGCCAGTCATGTCATTCTCACTGCAAAGCCCTCTTTGGAGGGGTTTGACAAATGCTTGTTCATTCAACAACGTTCTCCTATTTTGCCATTTTCGCTGCTGTCAATTAAACGATTCCTGCACAAACGTTTCACATTAAAAGCCTCCCAGTGGTTTGAAAGACAAAATACTTATCGTAAGGTGTATGAAATGTTTATTTTTGTTAAATAAATGTCAGAATGTTAGAAAAATTATTTGAATTACTTGAAGATAATTCAGTTTGTCATCAGAACTAAGAAAAATAGCAAATGTTCACATTGGGAGCCAAAACAAAAGCTGGAATCTGTGAATTTCTGGCATTTAAAAGGTCTATCAATGACTACAATTACAATAGCTTCCAGTTAATTTAGTGCTGGCTGACTAATAAATCCACTAACTGATCATCTGAGCTCTAATTTCACATCTGTTTCATTTCACTGACAGTAGCTGAGCTGTTATGCAGCCTGTATTTGTCCATATCGGACATTATGCGACACTTACTTTAGGCCAGAATGAGAAGGCGTAGGTGCGGTCGTGCAAGGCCTGCAGTGCAGACGTTTCTGGTAGGTCATCGGGACAGAACCCATCTCTGGTTTCATCTCGGGCCAACATGCTCAGAGATGCGATACTCTCTTCATCAAAGTTCTTCTGCTCTGATGCAGCACTCGCTGTGCAGAGAGAAAGTTGAACTGCAACTCTTAATTAAAAAGGGTTTCCAAATGGTTATCTGGGGAGCCAAACTCATTTTATTCTCTCACCCCTGAAAATTACACTCATTAAAATACTGCCAGGTCATTGGGGGGGGAGACCAGAAATAGGCCTGTGACTAAGTGTGGTGTCAGCAATGATGGGGGCTGACAACTAGGACAAATAAACTGGTTAACAAAATTACAAAAAGTACAATTAAAGTAAGACATCTGAGTCCTATACATTGTGCAGAAGCTAGATTTTGAACTTTGCATCATCATCTTTGTGATAAATCAAGAAATCTAAGTTTAATATTCATGATCCTCACTGAGATCAGTGACTAACTAGCTCCAAGCTAATGCCAAACTGGAGTAGTACCTTCAGCCTGAGAGGATTTCTCTGATTTGTCATCTTCATCCATCCTCTCATCCTCTTCCTCCTCTGGGCTCTTCTCTGTGTCACCTGATTTGGGAGATTTAGGGGACTTGGGGTTCTTCCTCTCCTCTCCATCATCCTCTTCTACAGTCTTGTGGCTTGGTTGTGCTTTAGTAGAGGAGTCAGGATGTTCAGAGAGCTCATTGGTCATCTCCTCCTGGTTCCTGAGAGAGTTAAGATTCAAACTACTCTTCTCTTCTGTCAAGTCTTTCTCTGGGTTATCTGCTGACTTGCAAGTCTTCTCTACTTCTCCATTCTGCTCCACCAGCTCTTCTTTTTCTATTTTTGGTTGGACCACCTCTTTCTTGACCTCCTTTCTTGGTGAAGAAGTGGTCTCAGCTTTCCTTTCTTCAACCTCTTCTTCATTTTCCTTCTGTTCATCAGACATTTCAGTCTTGGTATATGGAATGTTGGTAGTGTCTGCTCCCTCTGATTCCATTTTCACCTCCATCTCTGCTTTCCCCTCCCTCACTACTCCTTCCACTTTAGCTGCATTAGCAGCAGTTTTCGGAGCAGCTGCAGGGCTCGCCAGCTCTGTTGGCGTAAGGAGGGGTGCAGGGATACTTTCCGCGTCTCCCATGGCAGCTTTGTTAATCTCTCCCTGGGCTCCCATGCTGACACCGGCCCCTCGCTGGCTAGTAAAGCGCTGGTGGGCTTCCAGAAAAGCAAAGGAAGGGTCATTTAAGATATGATAATCTGTCCGGCTCACACCATGCTTAGAAGCCCCCAGAAGGAGGTCCCGGTCATGGCGGCCACACTCCCACCACTCTGGGAGGTCTGGAGAAGGCTGGCAGAGCTTGAGGCGCTCAGAGAGCAGAGGGTGGGGAAGGACCTGCTCTCGAATGCGGCGAAGCAGCTCAATGCGATACAGGGTGCGAGAGGCACGCTCCTCTGTTATGGGGTCAATGATCAAGGTTGGGTCTGGGAGTTCTGATAAAATTAAACACAGAAAATCAACTACTATAAGTACCATGTTGGCCAATTCTGATCAAGTGCTCACAAACAAACTGTTATTTTACTGACTTTAGTATTTCAGTGACTGAACAAAACAATGAAAAGACACCTTTCTACTCTGCAATAACCTCAAGCAACGTATGCTTCCTCTCACCTGTTTCAGTCTTGACCTGCATCCGGCAGACCCGCTTACACATGGCAATAAATGAGTAGTAATACTTCTCTAGGCTCTCGTCGGTTTTTTTGTCCAGTCTGGCAAAGGCCCTGAACTGGGTCCAATCAAATTTCTGATGTTGGGTGTCAAAGACTACTCCAAAGGTAGAGACAACACGGTAGAAATCAGCCTCCTCACGACGAGTCCATCTGACAAAGGGGGGGATTGAGTAAGACAAGGTTCAACTAGCAAAAACATGACTGGATTTTATTCTTTTGTATTACCAGCTTTCATCAAAGGTTCCCAATATCCATATGCAAGTGTTGAATCAACATTGTAATTATGTATCATTAAATGTAGCTCTACCGTTGTCTTCTCTCCTTGTAGTACATGGCTCCATCAGCCATCAGGGAGCTGGTGGTCATCACTGGTGAAGCCTCTGGCACAAACTGTCCACTTTTGGCAAAATAGGCACTTCCTTTTGCCATGTATGGGCTACTTTCTGTCATGAACACCGCTGCTCCATCTTGAATGTAAGCTGACCCTCCTCCTGTCTCCTGTCTCATGGCAATGGAAGGCAGGAACTCCCTGCGGCGTCGACGGCGACCATCAGGCCGGTTGAGGGCCTCCTGGCGGAGCTGCTCTCTCCGGTTGGAGCGCTGGTAGGCCGTGATGAGGCGACGCAGACGGGCTGTCAGAGCTGAAGCTGCTGGCCAATAGAGTCGCTCACTGGAGCCCAAAGCTCCACCCACAGCAGGCCCACTTTGACTGTTTTCACCTGATTTAGCTACAGTGAATAGGACAGACAAGAGTAAGAATGATCAGGGCGAAAGAAGACATGCAGTGTAAACAACTTATAGCTGCTGTCATTTCATCACTTGCTCTACATTTGGAGAGTCAGTGTTTAAAGTTTGAGCTCATGCAGCACAAACAGCAGTATTTTATTTGAGGCATGCAATGTTATTTTTTATAAGTTCAAAGGTTTGGTGAACCTGTCTCACATGCTTTGCAGTTCTCAGTATACATGTCATTTGTGTGCATGTAAAGTCTAAAATCTGTTGTTAAGATCTGGGCATGGTTGTATTTTGTGCAGGATTGGGGTTCTGGACTGACTGATGACTACATTCATTTCTAGTACCCAAGACAAAACAAGCATTCTGTCATTCTGCTTAACGACTTAAATACTTCAGTTTTTCTAGCATCTTTCACCCTTTCCCTATCCCTCACAAAGTCAAAGTTTACCTTCGATCTCGCCTTCCACAGTGTCGTCTTTGTCATCTAGTGGAGAATTGGTGAAGTCGTCTAAGTCATCTTTAAAAGGCATTCGCAGCGGCTTGTACTCTGGGTCCTCATCCTCACTGGAGAAGGTTGAACGGATAAACAACAATCAGGCTTTTCTTTTTTGGATGCACAGATTTTAAACTGTCACAAAGTGATATTGTTTTAAAATTTGAGGATCTGACTACTAAGATAAAAGAACAAGGAACAGTGAAAAGTAAAAATATAAAGAGCAAGTATGGCAGAGGCCCCAGAGGCAAAAGGAAAGGCTGACATTAAGGCCTGTCAGAGATTCCACTATACTGACATTAAACTGGCCCTTTATTGTGGCCCATGTTCTTTTTGTACCGAAACCAGTATAACTGTACTGGAGGTGTGACATATGAATAACACTGCATACAACAAACACATGGGATACACAGTACAAAGGATACCGGTGAAGTTGTTTTCAAACCAGCAATGGTACATGAACAAAGTGGGGATGTGCTTTCGCTTGTCCTGTACAATGTCAACATGATCTGGAATCAAGTTGTTCTGCATAGTGTACAACATGTTGATTATGGTCACAGACAGTTTTTTTTTTAGCAATGTTAAAATTTAAACCCCCCAGCAGTGTGTCACAGAAACACTTCAAACTTCACACACCTCCACCCACACCCAACCCAAGATGCTTCTTTTTACACTGAGCTGAACTGATGGTGCCAGTTTTACTCTCTCTCATGGCACTTTATATAAACAGTGGTGTGGCAGAAAACCGGTGCAATAACCCTGGCAGTGGAAAGGGGCTTAAGGATCCCACATTTAAGTGGACAAGTACGACTCCAGCACTTTTAATCTTCAAGGTTTTTGAAATTCAGGCACAGCTGATTTAACTGAGGGTTATGTATGGCCACTGATAAATACAACCAAATAAATGAAAGTTGGTACAAGCAGAAATTTTCTGCTGAACATGGTAAAAGCTGTGGACTATAAATCAGCAGTACAAAACAGGACAATATGTTATGAATGTCAGATCTACACACACTGCAGGTCAAGGCTACTGTGACCTACATGTTTACTTAAAGCAACAGTGACTTCAAATAAGTTACACCTGCTTCCATTCACATGTTTTGGAGGAGCTGGACATTTGGTTTTTGCCTTTGTTTCCTTTAAATAAAAATTATATTTCTCAGACTTCAGGGACAGCATGAAATCTTACAAGAGATTTAATGGAGTAGGAAAATGGAAGGTACATGAACACATACAAAAAAATATGTTGAATCAGAGACGGTGACCCCAGAACGAAGAAAGAACAAACTGCTTTTTGGTCAGTGATGCCTGATTTCTTACCCCTCAGCTCCATCTGCCATCATGTCAGAGCCCCTCTGCTCAGCGGCGATAGCCTTGGCATCAGGCATACCCACCCTCTCCAAGAAACACAGGGTGGGGTCAGCTCGCATCGAGTTGTACTTCTCATAGCCTGAAGAGGAAGAGAAAGAACATTATAGTGGATTTTAGTCAGTAACTTAATTTAGCTTCAGAAAGTACTGCAGACTAGAAGATTACTGGTCAAAGCACATCCACCTCAAGACAAACTCTGAGATAGAAGGGTGAAAGAAGCTGTGCTTTCTAGCTCACTCCTAGACAGACATGATGCTACACAATCCAACACACAGTTTTTTTTTTTAAACACACTCACACACTGACTCAGACGCGCTTGCACGCGCACCCACATGCAGCATCCACATTAAATGAAGGAATAGACAAAAACAGCAGCAGAAGGGCAGACCCCAGGAGCCAGCTGCTGACAAGACAGACAGCCTGTGTGTGTCTGTTTCTGTGTATGTGCACTAGCCTTCATTGTGCATGTGTGTACGTGTGCGCTTAGCCAAGTGAGCCTGCAGGTGCTCATTTGTGTCTGAGCGGGAGAGAGAGCGCAAGAGAGGATGAAGAGGAAAAAGTATGTGTGCTACGGCGTCTGTGAAAGTGAGCCAGTGGGTGCTACGGCGTCTGTGAAAGTGAGCCAGAGGGTGTGAGGAAGTGTGTGTGTGTGCGTTTGTCCGTTAGAGGCATTCAGGCAGAACAGATTCGAATGTGCAGATCCTACCGAGACACATCGGGAAGGAGAGAGGAGGGTGTGGGTGGTGTGTGTAGGGCAGGTCAGATGAAGAGAAAAAGAAAAGAGTAAAGGAGGAGAGGCAGGGAGGAGTGGAGGGGAGGAGAAAAGGGTGAAGAAATGAGAGGAGAGGACAGGAGTCTGGGCAGTAAAGGGGAAGTGGAGTAAGACGGGCTGCCATTACACATCCACACCAGCTCTTCTTTGACCTTTCATTCATCCATCCTTCTTTCTCTCACTCTCCATCAATTCAGTTAGGAAGATGTGACGCATGTGTCTGTCTCACACACACACACAGCTGTACGCCCGCAGTCAAATGTTAATCACTGGGGCCTGTATAGGCCATCACTCGTGTGTGTGTGTGTGAGACACACCAAGGATTATGATTAACTATGGGTAAGTCCTTTTGTTTTCCTATGTGTGTCCTAATTGAATTATAGACGGTGGCAAAGACAGAAAAATGATGACAGTTATGCCAAATTAATATGCATGAGGGTCTCGAGACAACACTAAGCCGGTCTATCACTGGGAGTCACGTTCAGTTACCCAGTCAATACTCAAAGGTGGGTCACTGGGACAGCAACACAACTGACAGGTTAACAGTTAACAGAGATAATAAAGTTTGTTGTTCTAACTTTGAGGTTAGCTTAGCTTGCAAAATTAACACCTGTAACAACTGTGCACCACACACAAACACAGCCAGTTGTGAAACCAGCCATCAATCAGACTCATGATCACACACTGGTGATAGTGGTTCCAGCTGTGTACCACTATTACCATAGCAACACCAGTCAACTGGTTGCAGCACAAATGGGGTGTGCATGCTCACCCGGTGATGCTTACTGGTTGGAAGCCACAGGAGAAAGTCTGAGTGTCTGAAGGTGCTGAGGTATTATCTGTGCGAGCGATGTTGATTCTGTTGACTGCCATGTTGGAAGACTTAGATCTGTATGCAACTATGCTGGTGTGTGTTTCTTACCATGTTTGAAGACACCAATGAGCAGGGATTTGTCAGCCTCGCTGTCCCACCAGTCAGCTGGGACCTCAGCGTGGAAAGGCTGGGGAATCCAGATATCCAGATCGCTGTGGCAGAGACAAACATATCACATCACTGAGAATCCATTTAAACTTCAGTACAGCATCAGTCTGGCATTTCAATTCATAATAAGGAAAAGAGCAGAAATCAGATCATTATCCATTTGTGTTGAATTCATATTGTAAAAGCTGTCAGCTTCAAGCCAGGGACAAAAACTGTTCTTAAAAATGTGAGCATTAATGTGCAAACAGATTCCAGTTTTTGATTTTTAATCAATTTGCACAAATTTCCAAAAGCACGGTTTCGCTGTCATTACAGGTTTCTAAGTACAGATTAATGGGCAACCATAGAAACGCCATTTCAAACTAGACCTACAACACAAAGTGCGCAAAAAGTTACAGGGTCTGCAAACTTTCTGAAAGCACTGTCACTAAGACAAAAAACAAACCCAAGAAAGCTAAGAACAAGCATACACTTTTTGCAGGATAAATTGTTGTGGCATCAAACAAACAAAATCATTATAGAAAGAAGATGGTGTTTCCAGGTAGTTATGGAAAGAAAGGCTACGATACACAATGGAAGGAGAAGGACGGTGACAGGAGGAGAGAAGAAACCAAGGAAACGGTCCCTTATCTCTGCAAACAGCAGCATGCCCGGCCTTGGCAACATAAACACACGTGTGTGCGCCAAGACTGGCATGCTAAATCCCCCTGGCATATGTTGGCACGATGGCACCCGGTATGCTCACGTCTGGCACGCGCTGAGACAGACACACACACACACACATACGGGGGGCCTGTCACAGTAGCCACTGACTGGGGGGATGGAAAGATGGAAGGGAGTGGGAGAGATCAACATGGAGTGCATGTGCTCCACATTATAAATGTGTCCACATCTGGATGAAAGGGCGACGAGGGGGATGGGAGATAATGAGAAGTGCACTGCATAGAGGGGAAGAGATGGACAGATGCCAAGAAAAGTGGAGTGTGACAAAAAGGTGGAGGGAGCAGTGAAGGCATTGTCAGAATGAGATGAAGGGTACAGTCAAGGTGAGCAGCATAACTTTTACATGAATAGCACTGCAGTGAGAGGCCTACAATAAGCAACACAAAACATGTAACGAAACGTCTACGTGTCAAAACTGTGATAAGAAACTCACTGGTCAAGAAACTGAGACTTGTATCTGTCAGAATATAAAGAACCGTGGAAAAGAGGCTACTAGAACAGACTAAAATACACCCTAGTAATAATTAATCACATATTCATATAAATATACTTCTCTCAACTGACTTCACGGTGCATCCAAGAGATGAAGGCTTTTTTCCCCCCCTTTAACTGTTATAAACACCTAATACTGTATATTCAAGGAAATACCAGGCTGAACAGGATGGATGACAAGGCAAGGACATATGAAAGTGTCAGCAAAAAAGTGCACACACCATGCATCAGTTAACAGTAACACTCAGATGTAATGCTTTGTTCTAAGGTGCTTGGACCACTGTGAGGCAGAGTCTGATCATGTTAGACCAGTTTGTTATAACCAGAAGACAGGCTGGTGCATTTGTTAAAGCAGCAAGAGATTCACCGACTGCTTGGGGGGCCCACCCTACTGCATCCTGAGTAGGGTGGGCCGATATGGTCAAAGAGACTAAATTGAAGAGAAAGAAATATAGAATATGTACTAACCTGGAGTCAGCTCCTTCCAGGATGCTCTTAGCCTGGTTGCCTACGACTTCCTGCCTAAGATAATAGAGCATCCTCACCCTGAGCAACACCCTGAAAAACAGTACAAGGTTAGTCAAGCTCTTCTTCAGGATGGATGTCTGATTTAGTTCAATACAGATAAAAGATTCATAGGGACAGCACACTGTCAAATTATTATCCTGATTAAAACTTATAAAACTAAAAAAAAAAATCTTGACAATTTCTCAAATGCCAATTTGACTTCTTTCTTTGCCTGAACATCACTCCAATACCCAAATACACTTAATTTACAACAATATAAACAAAGAAAAGCAGCTCCTCTCCTTTGAGTAGGTGGCACCAGAGAATATTTGGCCTTTTTGCTCAAGAAACTGCATAAACAATGAATCGAGATCAGATCACTGAACCATTTGTTTTTTTATAAATAATTTGGTAATTCTATCACCTGATTTAGATCTTAGATTTGTTAGTTTTAATTTAGTCAAAAACTGTCATTTTTAAGGTTTAGATCTAAGCATTTTGAGGCTACAACTGTCACCATCTTTGTTGTGTACAGTTGCCATGGTTCGACGTGTTCTTGTCTATAGCGAGGTTGGTGATAAACAGTGTCCTTCTGTTGTGCACGGAGTGCTTTAGAAGACTGATTCACTCAAACCTGGACTTAAATCCTGATCACTGGGTTTAGCCTTAGAAGAGAATCTAAATAGATAACACAATACTGTGCACAGAGCAACTCTCGTGAAATGGTGTCGAGATGGCAAAGCATAAGGCTTGTCCAGAGTATGTATCATTTTTCTGAATCCTTCGTTCTCAACCGTGCTAATAGGGCGCATGTCTTTGGCTAAACAGTATGCAACAGCATCTGTTATTTTTTGTGCCTTTCTGAGTTGGATGGATACGGAGTTGGACTGAAGAGCGTGTCTAATTGATGACTGTGTTGCGGAGGATGTTTGTCCTTCTTTCTGTTTGTTTATTAGTTGGTCACATGTCGGTCTGTGTTTGAATCTTAAATGGTTGAAAAGATTTGTGGTGTTACCAGCCGGTGCCGACACAACCGCGTAGCAAATCTTGCGTGTACTATGTTGTTGATCCACGTCCGCTTCTTTGAATGCAAAATGTTCCCAGACAACAGAATTTCTTCTACCTTTTTTGTTGACCAAGACTTTTGTGGCTGCTCTTTTTCTGACATCTTCCCTCGCGCTGATTTTTAAATGCGATCAGATACGACATACGCAAGGGGAAGGGCGAAAGAGAAAGTGCGGATGTGCGAACGCAGGCCAAAATAACTTTAAAAACAGAATAATCATTTTTTTCTCGATTACAACCTTTTTGTGATCGTTGAGCCCCAAAATCGAAAATTCAATTAATTGCACAGCCCTAGTGAACACCTAGAGTAACATTTAGATGGCTGGATTCTAACATTAATCCCAAACATATTCATTCCTATTGACTGCAACTAAAAAGACAGATGAGTCAAGGTACCATTAATAATACCTCCAAAGCACTTAAATGACCTTAACATTTTCAAAAAACATCTGCATGCTGCCAGCATTTGGTAGTTTGCCTCAGCCTTTCTTTGTATTCTTCTCTAAATCTCAGTGGACTGTAGATGCTTTTAGCTCAGACCTGTTTGTTCCAAGAACCTGAAACGTCTAATTACTGAGAGAGAACATTACTGAATGTCAGGTGCTTGTTATTAACGGTAGTGCAACAGGTCAAATGGCGAAGCTTTTGAACAAAAGATAAACTGCCTGACAAAATTAATAATAACTATATACATGTTAGTTTAACACTTTAGTCTTAACATCTGTGTTAATGAAGCTCAAAATGTTTTGTTTGTGATGAAATTGTCATATAAATTCAATTCTCTCTTTATTACTAAGATCATAGTTAAAGGTGGTGTTATACTGTTATACATTATATTCAAACATGTCTATATTTTTGTCCTCCCCAGTTACATATATTAGAGGATCAGAATATTAGGAACACCTCTGAATATAATGTAGTCCAGTACAACACCACCTTTAACTATGACCCCATTTTTAAAGTTCGTTTTTCTTGACAAAATGAACACAGATTATAACATCCATATGAAGCATTAAGATATCAAAACAAGCTGCAGAATATCTTATCGTATTCCAGTTAAGAAGCTTATTTACAGAATTCCCTCATAAAGTCTGATTTTCCCCATCTTGAAAACATTCACTAAGACATATCTTTACCAGAGGGAAGCCTGACAACACTGGTCACACTGAACTAATTTTTCTGAACGATATGCTGTTAGGTAATGGAAAGGTGCAATTTGCTAGAACACTGATCTTAAATTACTCGGATGGAAAACGTCCTGAGGTTTTCAGGACACTGGCTGCACAAACTAGAATTCATTACTCTATTCCAGGGGTCTCCAACCTTTTTTACTCAGAAGGTAATGAGAGCAACTCATTTTATATTAGGCTACTAATTATATTTAATCACATACTGTATCAAAACTTTCAAACATGTTTCCAAACAAAGCCATCTGAACAAGCTGGCCACAGCACAACTAAATGAATCCATGGCAATGTACCTCCTGTTTCTTGTACAGTAAAGTTACATATTTATTATTTAGGTCGAGACTTTTAAAGTTGCTATCACTGAACGGCGAAACTGACGTAAACAAACTCGACAGCTGTGTAACTCCTTGGATTGACAGGTGATTGGCAAATAATAGTTTGGTGCCAAAGTAGGGAGGGACATTTGTGTATTTGATTGGACTGCAGTTTAAGCAGGTTTACTGAATGAAAATCTGTCATGTAACATTTTCAGTTTCATCTTGCATGCATCGTAGGCTACATAACTGTATATTCTCTGAACCTTTAGGTGAGCTACTCAGAATCAGGTAGCGAGCTACTGGTAGCTTGTGAACGACGTGTTGGAGATCCCAGCTCTATTCCAATGTTAAAATTACTACTACTGTCACGCAGGTGTCATGTTCTCTGGAAACAAATTACAAATGTTCCTTGTCAGAATTATTCTTCCGTCATCTCCTACCAATAAAGAAATGACTTCAGTCATGGCTGGAGAAACAAAGTCAGATTTGATCTCCTGACAATAGAAATGATGCTACCTGGGAGAGCTGTCTCACTGTAAACATTTGTCACCAGGATTTATTGCCAATAATGGTGTTTGGAGCAGAAGACAGGAGGAGAGGTGGGGGTTGGGAGGAAGAGGCAAGTGGGAGGAGCAGAGAGGAAAAGAACTGAAAGGACAGAGCTGTTGGAAGGGAGAGAACAAAAAGTTTGGAGAGGCAGTGAAGAGGGGGCAAGGGTATAAAGACAGTAATTTGCAACTCATTGTGGTGTGTGTATTTGTGCATCAATGGCATCACAAGTTGCTGTGTGTGTCTGTGGGCAGGCTGTGTGCGTTCATCCATCAATGTGCCAGGCCTGATTAGCCACACAACACTGTGCTCCAGCCTAGCAGATGGCACCACATAATCACCCCCAAGAGTGTGTATGTGTGCGCACGCCTTTCACACACTTCCAACAGGTCTGCCTGCCTAGCACCTGGCCTGGCATACAGCCAGACATGCACATACTCAGAAACAAACTTACCCCTCAAGAAGAAAAAAAAAATCTAAATAAAAAAGTAATCTTAGAACTGAATCTGGAAAGCATGAAAGCATCTCTGCCTGACGCCAGAAGAGAGCTGATCATAGAACAAATGACTGTGCGTGTGACTGCTGGATCTGTTCAAGGTGTGCTGTATGTATGGTTATAGAGCCAGACATCACACCTGACATGTGTCTATGTCCTGGTTTTAAAACCCATTACACCCATGTCAGTTTGGTATCCATAGATGTTTGCTCTATGTTATTACTAATTCAACCAATATTACTTTACAAAGATAGTTTATTGCTCCTTAAAATTAAACAGCGGTGTGCTAGTCACTAGCTACCCTGATGTTTCAGGGTGGTGTGTGTAAGCCCTACTTGTTACAGTGATGTTTCAGGTGTCTCTTGTAACTATCCTCTTGCAATAAATGGTCAGGATTGCAGCTGGCCAACCAATCAGCTCGTGGAGTCTGTGGAGGCGGGGCCGGGGGCTTCCCCTTCTTCCCCTTCCTGCCCCGAGGGACTGGGGTAGAGAGACCTGTAGAGAGTAGAGAGAGAGGGCGGTAAAGAAATAGTCCGGAGATTCTATGCAGGAAAACTTAGTGTTTGAACAGACAGTCCCCAGTTTTAAGCTGTTTTTGTTTAGACACATTAGAAAACTTTAGCTTGTCAGATTTGAAAGAAAACCGTGGTGAGATGAGGTACAGTATTAAGCCTTGATTTTTCAGATGCTCATACACTGTGCAGTTAGTGAAATCATCCTGTATATAGTGCATAATCAGGTGTGTGTGTATGTGTGTGTGTGTCTTACCAGAGTGGTTGGTCAGCGTCTTGGTGGTCCCATCTTCACTTGGGGTGATCAGGTCCCAGATGAAACTTTTAATATTCTCGTCCCCACGGTAGTGCAGCAGGCAGTAGGCTAGCAGAGCTCTGCAGATGGTTTCCACATCGGCCTCTTTCAAGGGGCGCTTGAAGCGACCATGAGCCAAGATGTCACTCCACCTGCCCCAACTACGAGGATGCAAAGAGACGTACCTGTCAGCATAAAGCTATACTCTTCTAGCTCTTATTACTGAATATACAACAGCGGATTAATGGAACATGGTGCTGTCAAAGTAGGCTGGTCAAACCATTAAGGAAATGACAGAAAATTCACCAATATACTGGATTTTTGGTCATTTGTCAGATTTGTCAACTCTTCAATGAGAACAAACACTAAAGCAAGTAGAGGTACAACACTGGCTCGAGTATGTGTTTGTCAGCACTGCACTATTTACACTTCACTGACGGGGGAAAGCATATTTTCAAGTGGAAACATGAGAATTTTGCAATAATTGTAATCTGATAATATAACTGACATGATGCACTATACAATGGGTAATAACACTGTCAACATCCTAACATACTATAATGCAAACACCAGATACTGAAAGTCTTAAATTGGTCACTTATGAATAGTAGTTTAACAAAAAGTGATGAAAAATAAGGTGAAATGTAATTTTACATTTTTGGATGCCTTGGATCGCTAAACTCTGAAATAGTGAAATTATTTTACTACATCAGACAGTTTGTTTCTCTGTACTACAGCACTTTCATGGCATCTGACTATATATCCAAGCTCACATAATTTTGTCTTGCAGCCCAGTGGCAGACAATGATGAATGCTGCCCTCATTTACTAGTCTGTTGACTTAACCATGACTGGCACCCTAGCTAGTGCCACCTAAGCATCACAAAGGCTGATGTGGTGGACAGTGTCCCTCCCTCAAACTGTCTTGTTCTCAAGTAAAAAATTTCCACTGCAGCTTCGCAATCTTCACTGAATCCTGTGAACCAGTCATACTCTGAAAGACTGAACAAAAATGGTGGAAGAGTGCACGTACAAGAGAGATGGATGAAGGGAGAAGACAACAAAGTACTGAGCAGAGAGGACAAGCCCAGCCAGACAGTGTGCTCTGTGCCCTAAAGCCTCAGGCCACACGACTAGACTGTAACAATGACAACACTGACATCTCACTAGTGCCACTATTCTTTCTTACACAAATGCACATGCACACACAGTCATGCCAAGTCAGCCATGGCAATCACCAGATAATCACTATCTTTGGTAAGTGTGTCACTTTGCCTCTGTGTGTAGTATACTGTACCCTTGAGACTCCAAACACTGCTGTGTATAGAAGTCCGAGTTAAATCACTTCTATCACTGCACTAAGATTTTACACACCGTCTGATAAATCCAGAGAAAATGGGTCAGGATGTGGTGTGTCGTACCTATACTAGTCCTCTCCATGACAGTCTGCTACCTGCAGCACATCTGTAAATCCAGCTTTTCTAGCCACACGGTCTGTAAATGTTACTATTAATACTATTCGCTGTTGCACTTTAATAAGACATGTGACGACTTTAATCCCAACTATATTATTCTCACCAACCTTAGCCTAGAACCTAGAACAAGAAAACCGCTAGCTGTCCATGTACATGGGTATTTTTTTTCTGTGCGTTTTTGCCTTTTGTCCACACACAAACTGTTTTAGGTCACTGAAAACAGCTGTGAATATTTTCAGAAATTCTGTTTTCAGTGTTGACGTGTAAACAAGGAAAACTGAGTTTGTGGTTTGTAACAGCGTTTGCTCATATCTCATTTGCGTGACATCATTGTGCAACAGTATCTCCTTTGAGGCCTGGATCTATTATTGATTTTACAACAAAATAGATGCATGTTATGAGGCGATATTGTGCAGTGGCTGATGCTGCCAAACACGTGAAGGTGGTAACATTGCTAACTGGGCTTATAATGTGCTTACACATATTGTACACAGTCACTCACACACTATGTTGAGGAACAGAGGCATCCCCCTATGGGGGTTACTGCTACAACTCAGCAACAATCCTACAACAGAGACCCACTGATCTAATGCAGAGACACCATTGTCACCTGAACCAGTAATGACTTCAAGCTTCTGACTGGCCAGTGTGACTAGTTAGGGTTACATTGCTAGCTGCTGGCCTGACATACTCTTAACAGCAGTTTTTGTGTTTTCATGTCTAAAAAGGATTGATCTTCTTCAACAGTCTGTGTGGGTGGCTAGTAGACACTCAAGGAAGTTACCAAGTCCAATACAAAACTACAACTTGACATTTCCATATTTCCATTTTTGTACAAAACAACATACAACATGTTTAACAGGGCACTTTAAAGGTGCTACTAGGTGGATTTTGGCCAGACTAGCTGCTGTTCTTCATCTGGTTTTTGAGTAGGAAACAAGTATGTGACAGACCCATAGACCAGTAGGTTCTTTTCCACTCTGAAGCACTCGGATCGGGGGTAGCCCTGGGTCTTCTCTTGAGGTCGTCGTGGTTTGGATGAAGGTTTGCTTGTTTCGTCCTCATCGCTCTCCAGCTCAGAGAACTCCAGCATCTCTTCCTCTTTGACGCTGCTGTAGTGCCGAGTCTGTTTTCTCACTCTCGGTGTGTCGATCACCAGTGTATTCTGGAGACAGTTTCAATGGACATTTTAGTCATGTACTTTTATGGCTTAGAAATAAATTCTTTGCTTCTGTTATTTTTTTAATGATCTTTACCAAAAACTTGGTTTTCAGTTACCGAAGACCTAAAATCTACCAATAACATTATGCAAAGGCCCCATGGCTTTATTCTGGTGATGTAGCCCATTTGTGCATTTCTTCTATACCTACCTCTACGAGCAGTATGAACCCGGTAAGAACACAGTATATTCTGTACCAAATCTGATTAATTGGCTAGTGCTGAAAAATTGCTGCCCGGCTCAAACATAACCTGACATTAATTATTTTGTGTAATGAATTACATTTCTGTTCAATTAACTTGATTTGTTTCCCCTTGCACCTCCATGAATATGCACAAACAGGGCAGTAGTTAGTTTCACAATTATCACAGAACACTGCAGTCATTTCCATTTTTACATCACACAATAAGAAATCCCAGGGGAGCAGCCCATATTCACGCTCACAGAGCTGGATTAAGTGTTCCAGTGGAGGGCCCTCCACAAAAGAGGCAACAGGGAAACAAAAAAGTCAGGAGGGACAAACATCCAAATAAAGAAGTGAAGTGAACCAATAGAGGGGAAGAAGATGAGGATGCCTGTTAGCAGAATGCTCATTGTGTGTATGAAGCAGACCAACCTTGTGTCTTCTGTGTGTATGTATGTACATAGGTTAGGGTTAAGGGAAGGGCTGGGTTTAAGCATTTAGTTGTGATGGCTAATGCGAGGGTAAGGGCTATGGAATGTATTATTTCAGCGAGTGTCTGCACAGCTCTAGGAAAACCTGTGTGTGTGTGAGCACTAGCCTAAGTGATATCTCTGTACCCTCCAGGCATCTGTGCTCTGTTAAGTGGAGCTAAGAAGCTTACTCTCTCTCGCTCAAACACACACACGAGAGCAGGGAAACATGGGTAATTAAGAACGAGTGGAGATTCCCAACTGTCAGTATTAATCTCTCTCTTTCTGCTCCCCCCACGTTCATTCCATCTTTCTTTCTCAGTCTGTCTCACTTTCCTCTTCCTATCACTGACTAATCACCACTGCTAGTCCCCTTTCTATAAGGTGACACTGCCAAGTGCGTGTATACGACTCATCCCACAGCTGTGTGGACATATTTTGGTTTGATACTATGTTTTTGAGGACATTTGAGGTGTTCCAACTTCAAAGGGCTTTGAGGTTTAAGACTTAGTTTTAGGGTTAAGACTTGTCATGCATAAAGTACATGTCCCAACCGACTTGCCAAAAAAAGAGTTTGCTAACATTACATCTGTGGGGTGGCTAAAAAAAACAAACAAACATTTTTAATGACTTCAGCTCAACTGTATGCAAACTTCTGACTTCAGTAGGTTTAGGTAAACAGCTAGAAAATGCATTATGTCAGTGGGTGTTGTCACAACTACAGAAGGACAAGTGTGCGTTTGTGTGTTATGTCAGTGGGTGTTGTCACAACTACAAAAGGACAAGTTGTGTGGTACCCGTCCGTTGATTGTGTCCAGGTCCAGCTCAGCCTTCTTGGCCCATTTCTGCCAGAAGTCTGGATCCTCCAGAGAAATGTCTGTTCGGTTACCTGTTGCGACAAAACTGGCCTGCACACAGAAGAAAAAGTAATCGCTTGTTTAGAGATTATTCTGACACACATCACGCACACAGTGAGACAACACTGTGTGTATGAGGGAGGAGATTGTCATTTTGCCACAGATTTTAGGCTGACTAAAAATGGCACCTTAGCAAATGTAGAGCCCTTGCCCTCTGACTCTATGGTGATGGTGTGGGTTCTTCTCTGAAGGATCTGGTCGATGTCTTCCTCACAGAATTTTGAGCCTTCATCTTCCTCGTCCATTAAAGCTCCGTATGCTCCTTTTCTCAGCAGGTCCTCAATTTCCTTCTTGGACAACTGCTGGACCTGGACCACAGAGGCAAATATTTACTTCCATACCAAATATTTTGTGTTTTCAAAGGGGTCAGGGATGTACACACTGTATGGGTGTTACTACTGCATATGAAGCAGCCTTCTAACTCATGCTAAATTAAGGAGATCCACTTAAAGGAAAAATCAATCTCAAGTTATTGATGTAGATGCTGAATGCCTGTCCATGTGTGAGATTGAGATGTCCTACCCCACTGTTGGCATTCTCTCGTCCGCTCATGCTCTGGAGAACAGCCTTGTCGAGCCCCAGCTTAAGACTGGCCTTGTCAAACATCTCCCTCTCATAGCTGTTCCTGGTGATCAGGCGGTAGATCTTGACTGACTTGGACTGGCCGATACGGTGACACCTGGCTTGGGCCTTGTAGAAAGCAGATGCAGAGATTCAGAATTCAGCTGGAAATATGTGGTTACAGAATAGGACTAATGATATGGCTCAGCGGCCCACAGCTAGATGTGGCTAAGCAGCATAATTACATTCAGCAGACAGTCTGAACTCTAAACTCACCCACCTGAACCTGGCTGGAACTCTGCAGTACAACCAAAATCATTATACAACAGAAACTACAGGTGAAGTGTCTTCACATTTGTACCTGCAGGTCATTCTGTGGATTCCAGTCTGAGTCAAAGATGATGCAGGTATCTGCTGCAGTCAGGTTAATGCCCAGCCCTCCAGCTCTTGTACACAGAAGGAAGACGAAACGGTCCGAGTCTGGTCGGGAGAACCTGTCGATAGCTGCCTGCCGCAGGTTACCACGAACTCTGCCATCTATGCGTTCATAGGGGTACCTGCACACAGAGTTGAGGGGCAGGTGTTAATTGCTGTCGCTATACTGGCACCATTACCGAACAAGCAAGCACTGTAGTAGAGCTGTTCTAAGCAGATCTGTATCTGGCAGTGTAAATGGTTCGTCATTAGTTATAATAAATTCAGATACTTTCATTAGTGCACTCTGCTGTTCTGTCCACCTCAGCCTTCTGTTGCAAAGCTGTTCATTTTATGAAGGCCTACACAGAGCAATTAACTGCATGAGTGCCAGTTAGAAAGTTTGGGGTTCGAGTATCACAGACGTCTGACATTCTGGCTGGCAAAATACACAAAGTCTGCTAAGCTAGAACAATTAAACAAAAACTTGCTACAAACAACTTATTGCACCTTTCTTATTAGCAGTGTATAAAACATTCACTCGGGAGCATCTCATGTTTAGCCTCTAACTTTCACCATTTAAAATGAGAAACGTTGCCAGTGGCAGTTCTCATCAGCCATGGCTAGTAACTAAAGTTAAATGTGTGAATAACAGCCTGAAATTAACATCTGTCTGTTGTCTGGTTAAAGTGCTCTCTGCACCTGGTTTCAGTGCAAAGCCAAAGATCATTTGTAATTCTTGGTGATCCAGTACATTCTGTATCTTTCTTTTGTAAATTTAGTGTAAAAGCTGATATCAGTTAAAACAGTGTGTTCACAAACATCTGCTGCTTGTCTTGGCAATTATTTTATGTGATAATATGCCAAATCACACAATAAATTGGCAATTAAATATAACACATGGGTCTTACCTGATGTTTAACTTGAATTTGTTAAGTATTTGTATAATGTTGAAAATAATGTTAAAGGTTTAAGACACCTTAAAACAAAATATCAATGTAGCAACTTCTCATGGGTGATGGAGGCTAAGGCAACACTGAAGCAGCAAACTTTGTAGGGTACCCGGGTAGGTAAATACAAGCACTGGATTGGACTCTGTGCCAGCAGATACCCAATAATGAAGGACTCGGATCACGGCTCAACAAACTTGTGTGCGTGTTGCTGCTATGTATACATTTATTTTTAGCATTCAAAGCATAGAAACAAGCATGACTTTAGTTCTATGTTATCTTATTTTCAAAATGTACCAGTAGTGTAACAGGACTACTGTGTCACGTAGGCAAATGTAATTTCCAGTTCTGACTCTGTTCCAGTAGATACCCAGTATTAAAAGGTTTGGCTAGAAACTGGCATTAAAAAGCTTTAATTCAGAATATCCCTACCTCATTACCATTTTATTAGCCTTTGCACCTTGTAAGGAAATGCTGACTTGTCTCTGTTCTCACCGTTTCTGGATGAGGTAGTCCTCCAGGATGTCCAGACAGCGAACCATCTGACTGAACACCAGTACTCTGTGGCCACCTGCCTTCAGTTTGGGCAGCAGCTTGTCGATGAGCACCAACTTGCCTGCAGCCTGGATCATGGCCTGGAGTGCCATGTCTGGCATATCTGCCCCACCTCCATGGGAGTCCCTGAACTCCTCAATGATCTTCTCTTCCGCTCCTAGACAACAATTACAAATATTTAGGAAAAAGCACAACTGGTCTGCGGTAAGTTTTTACTGCAATGCCATAACATAATTGTGTGTGTGTGTGTATATATATATATGTGTACCATTGATGAGGTAGGGGTGGTTGCAGCATTTCCTCAGCTCCATCATGGTGTTGAGGAGGTTGGGAACACTGGCACTTCCACCTCCTCCTGCACCTCCTTTGGACAGGAATGAGAAGTTCTTCTCCAGAATGGCTCGATAGTATTTCTTCTGGATGTTGGTCAGTTCCACCTGACAATAACAACAGTTAATCTAATTAAGTCCTCTTATAACCATCTTCATCACTTCAACAAATTTCTCACCAAAATAGGTCAGTTAGGGGACATCTATGATCAGATCACAGTCCTACCTCAATGATGGTCTCCTCCTTTGGGGCAAGGTTCTTTTCCACATCTTCCTTTAGTCTTCTCAACATCATGGGCTTCAGAATGCCTTGCAATTTCTGAACCTGAGGCACACAAACGTAACATTAATCCTTAATTGGAACTGGACTTTATACACTGTGCAAAGTTGTAAAAGACCCCCTCATATGTCTGGAGTACCAATAAGGTTGTCCATATACCTGTTCTTCAGTCTTAAGGTCACCAAATTCAGTCATGAATGTCTGCTCAGACGGGAATCTCTCAGGCTCCAGGAAGTTCAGTAAGCTGAAGAGCTCTTCCACAGTGTTCTGGAGAGGAGTTCCTGTCAACAGAACTTTGTGCTCCTTGAGAAGACAGCAGAGACAGGAAAGGCATATTTAGTGTTTCTAAAACTGAAAGCATGATGTCTACAAGATTTCAATCCCTAAAGAGGAGGAGAGAGGTCCTGGGATATTTTGTTCAATTCTAACTCTGATACTAAGTGCTGTCAAATTTCAGCAAGACCTTTGAAAAATGTGCAAAGAAAACATCACAACAGACAAAACATTTATATCAACTTGCACTCAGTGTGCCAAGAAACTGTGAACATACCTCTTCCAAATTTTATTTCTCTCAACACAACCACCACTATGCTATATAAAAGACCACCACTCACCATGTCCATCATTTTAAGCCCTTCTAGTAGTTTGCAGTTTCGGTTTTTGAGGCGATGTGCTTCATCTATCACCACACAGCGCCACGGCACGCTGCGAAGCTCGGGACAGTCGGCCAGAATCATTTCAAAGGTTGTTATAACCGCATGGAAACGATACACTCCCTTTATTATCTTACCCTGGAAGGAAGAAGGCCGAAAAATAACAGGATGAAGGAAAAAACAATAATGCAAAATGTCTTAGACCCCAGCTCCATTATTATCCTACACTATGGAGCCAAGAGGGAAACTGTCCACTTTTAGATCTAAAGTGACTGAGACACAGTTGCTCCACAATCCTTTGTGGAAAAGCTAAAAAAGGCTGAGATAGAGGTCCAGATCAAGCTAAGACTTGTAGCAGTCCTACCCTCTATAGTCAGAAATGGTATAGTGGGTTGTATGGTTTATAAACTCAAAATGTTAGTTGTAATACAGTAACAGGCCACTTGTCAATTTCCTTTATTCAAACTAGCTCAAATTCACAATAAAAAACCTCACTGTCAAAATCTGTAAGTCATGCCAGCCAGCCATAGCAATATAAGCCAGGTAGAAAGAGTCCCTATGTTGTCTGTTTTACATATCTGTAGTATATTAGACAGATGAGGTCAGTTCTGAACTTAAGGATTGCCTCAGTCTGGATAAGGAACATGCAGCTTGTAAGGATACTACTACTGCAGCTTATTTTTTTCAAAGGTTCACTGTGGTGAAGGAGACTCTCAATGTTAGCAGAATTATAGGGCTTACAGTATCTGGTTACAGCTGGAGTGCTGTAAACAGTTTACACAACAGAGGAGCGGTGTCCAAACCCTTCTGAGGTGATGTTCACATTTGTTCACCATCTCACACAGCATTATCTACTGTCCTCCATCTACATGTGATGCATCCTAGTTTGCCTTCTTTTTAGTGAGAACACTCCAAATTCTCTCTAAGTCTTCACTTCATTTCTAATTTACATGTTTGCAAGCTGGTGTTGAGCTACAGGTATGTGACTGCTACATAGCTGCAGAAGTGGCCACTCACATTCTGACGGAGCATTTTCATAACAGCAAAGAAAGATTTTACAGATGTGTCATGCGAGCCTGGATAAGTCGTACTTACATTGGCAAATTTAACACTTAAAATGCAAATTAATACAGACTGTAGTTCATTTATTGTTACATGAAAAAAGTGTTGAGAAAATAATTTCAGCATCTTTATAACAAAACGCTTACACTGTTTAAATTCAAGCCATGCCAATTTGCACAATTAAAGAGCACAAATCTATTAATGTTATCTTTTAAATCACCTCCAGACATGCAGTGTAGGGAGTGCATGTATATGAAGTACATCCACTTTTCTCAGTAATATGCCTACCTAAAGTGTCAGTGATGAATCTACTTGCTCCAACTAGGAGAAAGACACAAACGCATTTCCCAGACTTCTGGAATACTGAAGTATGCACTGTAATATTCACATTTCTTTATATTCAGTGTATGAAATACATGACTCTAGTGTTCCACTAAAAGCTAATTCCACTTTTTAGTACTACTGAAGCAGCACTAATTCATAAATCACAATGAATAATGGTATCACTGACTTGTATAACAGCTAAAAGCCACCGACCCTCCTGACTTATTCAGCAATCTCTGTTGATTATTTTTGTTTACACTGTAAATATAATTGTTCCTAACCAACAGTAGCTAATATCATCCCAGACAAATCCTTCAAAGGAGCCGTTTTATAAGAGCAGTTTAGCAGCCCTGGCTCCTGTTTACCTGTGCATCTCTGTAGTACATTTCATAGGCCTGGATGGTCTTGCGGCTGGCCTGGCTGCCATGGTACACCACCACATTGAGCTCAGTCCAGGTCCTGAACTCTCGCTCCCAGTTGGGAATGGTAGAAAGTGGGGCGATGACCAGGAATGGCCCCTCAATGCCCTTCATGTACATCTCATAAAGGAATGTAATAGACTGGATGGTCTTCCCTAGACCCATCTCATCTGCCAAGATACAGTTACGTCTGTGGAGGTTGAAAGATATGCATAGAGTGAGAGGCTGAAACACATGGGCTGTATGTGGGATTTGCATTTCACATCATTTGTGGTTCATTGTCACTAAACTGGTGAAGTCACCATTGCCTACTTGTATGTAAGAAATAGGGTTTTTCCACCATAGGAACCTACTGACACCTGATGAGCTGTGTAACGCTCGTAATGGGCTCTGTGTTTGTTTCCACTGCCTTCCTCGCCTCCTGCTTTGGAGGTGTGTTCTGGGAGCTACATTTCAGCACCCCTCAGGAGGTAGTACTAAAATCAATTTCCATGAACGCGAGGGGGGATGGGGAGGGTGCTCACAGAGTGATTGGTTAAATGTCAGCATCTTCACATCTCAACCATTAGCATTACAAGCACAGTGTGTAAACACACACACACACACACCGGTTTAGAATTAAAATGACTGACTTCACTTGTTGGTTTTGAGGTAAAATGTGGACCACGGGCACCATGTGAAGACATCACATTTCGGCACGTTTGTGTTCTGCTTGTTAATCGGCTGTTTGATAAACTACTCATACCGTCTCCAATACTGGCTGAATTTATGTAACTAAGGAGCATTGTGATGCTTGACTCGCATGCTCTGCTCAGCTGTTTGCGTGTTAGTATGTGTGTGAGGAGTGCAGCCCCACCCTCCTCCAAACAGAAACCAACACAGGGAAATACTGTGGAAAAGCAAAGCAGTGAGGTGATGGCTTCCATTCTATTATATAAAAACTAATCCTGCATGTCTGTTAGGGTTTTGGTCTTTTAAAACCAAAAGTATTGCCAGATGAGCAAAGATCTGCAACCCTAGTGCAAGTAGTATTCTGATTCTTCCAGGTTTTGAACAATTAGTTTTTTTCTCATTGCCAATTGATGTTTTGTCCATCAATCTACACTCAATAACCTATAACAACAAAACACAAAGTAAAAAACATGTTTGCAGAATTTTTTGGTAATTTATTAAATATCAAAAACTGAAATGTCTCACATAGAAAGTTGTTCAGACTCTTTGCTAAAACTGTAGTCAGATGTGTCCTACTTGCTTGAATTTTCCTTGATGTTAGTTTCTAAATCCTGAAATGCATCCAATACTTTTACTGAAACTAATCAGAGGTGCTGATTCAACTATACTGGTTCTGTACCGGAAACAAATTCCTTGTGTGTAACATACTTGGCCAATAAAGGTGATTATCCTTATCCTTATTATATGATTGTTTTGGAGGATGTAGTTTGTGCTGCTGTTTTTGTCCACCTCGTTTTATGTCACTGCAGATAAATAGCAGCCTAAATAACAAACAGCTTCCACAATGACCATACAGTTGAGTGTATATTTCAAGCATGGAGGGCACCAGTGGGAAAACTAACAGCACTATGCTACAGAGCCACTTAATGTCCACTTAAGACTATTTATTGAGGTGATAGCACATATGCAGGCTAGCAGTAACATTTAGGGACTTAGTCTAACAAAACAAATTTAATGGTGACTTACGAGTTATACCAGTTGAAAGTAAGCCAGTTGAGGCCCTCTAGCTGGTATTCCCTGAGTGCGTTGCCATTTCTGTATTCCCTGGAGCCCTCCAGCTTTTTCCAGTCAGCAGCAGGAGGTCGATCCTACACAAAGAAATTATGTGGGGTTATTAAATGACATTAAGGCTTATTGCTTAGCTGTTACATTTCCTGTTACTATTACTTACCCATCAAATTATTGATGGTGATTTTTGGAAAGGTGTAGATGGGTTTGAACTAGGTTTCACTGCCATAGTTAAAGCAATAACAGTTGATTTATCAAAAAACTGATGACAGCAAATGTCCTAAGTGTGATGATTTTGGGCTGTTTTCCATAACACACACACAAACACACGACTAAAATTTACAGTAAACAGAGCTGAGCCACCATCACGCCCTCTTTATAGGCCACCATATTGTTGCACAGGCATCAGCCAGGCATGTATATTTTCATCTGTTTTTCTAAAAATCTTAAAGATTATTAACGTCACTCATGATTCATCCTGTGGGGAAGATATACATCTGCAACAAACAAGAGTTGAGGATATATTTTTCTGCCAGTAAACCAACCATCCCCTAAAACACAGTGGAGCTACAAATATAAACGCCTCCAAATAGTGCCACTCTATGACAGAGCATTTCTAACGTGGGCCTTAAGAACAAACAGTAGGCAATAGTTAAAAAGATGGACACAGTGAGAGAAAGGAGTAATGGAGAGAAAGACCACAGCTTCTGTTCAGCATTAAACACACTGTTAGTGGTTTGGCCTGGCCACAAGAGCAGGGTGTGTGTGTGTTTATACGTGTGTAAGACCACAAGAACGTGGCCCTGTGGAGAGCAGTTAAGGGAGCTGTAAATCTGGAGGAGGAAGGGGGCGGCAGCAGGCCAACACACACATGCCTACTGGGAGGAGGCCGGAACACAGATGGCACCCAAAGACCATCTATTAAACACACACAGCTACTTACCACTCTCGTAGTGTTAGGTGTGTGTGCTGTGATGCGTTCATATTCTTCTATCTTTGACTGGTCGATATCGGCCTTCAGCTCCCAGGTAGAGTCTTCATAAGGCAGGCTGCACCACTTGACTAAGTATAAGGTCACCATCTGCACACAGACAGACAGAAATGGGGGGGAAAGGCGGCTTGGTGAGTCTGCATGTGAAGAGAGAAGAGAAGAGAGGGGGAGCCTCAAACCCATGAAAGACAACAGCAGGAGATCAAAGCACCTCTCCATTTTCATCTGTGCTCTCTGAAACATCCAGGACACGGTCCACCTCCACATAGTCTGGGTTAAAAGGCTCATCATCCATCTGGAGAGAAAGCAGGTAAAGTTTTACTGTTAGAAGCACAGAGGCGGTTCAACAAGACAAGTCAGATGACTTCATATTTGCACAGTATGACTGAGGAAATTTAATTTATGAAGAAATTTAAGGTATTCTAGGAATTTTACATGTTTCAATTTGTCTAAAATTGTTTCCCCATTGTTTAATTTGTCCATGTGGAATTTTTTTACAACACCGTTTGTACAGTCAGTGTACATTATTGTACAAGTGACCCCGTTTGTCTGCTGAAAACGGTTAATCTCAATCCCTTCTATTGGAAGAGTTTGAGCTGCACATGTACTACAAATAGCACAGAAATAGCCAAAGTGACCCTTGTGTGCAGTTTCCTGAATGCAGCGTAGGGCCAGGACCCAGGCAGTTGGCTAACTGGCTTGCTCAGGTCTTACCTCTGTTATAAAGTTGTTGAGTTGTTGCTTGGCCTTAAACCTCTTGACCTTCTGATGTATTCTCTTGTCCTTCTCCAACTCCTCTAAGTCTGCCCAGCGGCAGTGGAGGTACGAACTGACACAGAGAGAGAAAGAAAAACACACTAAGAAATTCTTTCATTTCAAAGACTTGGTGGTGGTGATCATTCTTTATTGATGGACAAATGCTGGCTTTCAAAGACAGGTGCATAGAAGATCAGTGCAACAGCAGCTGTGCCGCCGCTGCTGCTGCTAACTTTTCACAGTGTTCATTAATATTCACAATGAAACTAAACGCTCAAATGTTGCACTTTCGACATGTGAGCAGTCAAACAGCCAGCTATGAAGGAGCTCTCAGCAGCTACAAATTATAAGCAGTGGCTGCCAGCCTGAAGAGGTCACATTCTGTTGCACAGAGAGGGTTATCATCGGTTTGGCTCTTTGAGATGGAGAACATTAAAAGCAGCCAAAGAATTCAAAATTTGATTCGGATGTGGTGCTCTTCTTTCTTGATTCGTCAACATCTAAAGCTAACCAGTTTGTTTTGGTAGCATTAGCGACCTAGTACAGTCCATAATTAAACTTTTTATTGAATTAATATGGTTTTAATCTTAGAGTAATTCAGTCTTTGTATTAGTAGTAAACAGAGCATTTTACTGGATTGACTAACTTACTTGTTCGCTGGCTAACACCAGCTTTGGACTGGAGGCATTTTATACAGTTTGCCACAACTAGACATCCATGGTCTACGTCGCTGCTAGGAAACATGACTCGAAGGAAGGTGCAAAAACCCGTTAGTAGTGGCTTTTGGTGTCAGTTTGTTTCGAGGCTCACTAGACCCTCTAGTCACTGAAACAAAATTATGTCGAGTAAGAAACCTTAAGAAACTGTTTGACTTACTTCAATACCGCCAAACTGGTTTTCACTATGAATCATGAAAATATTTAACAGATTAACTAGTAGTGAAAATTATTTTAGTTGCGGATTTAAGGCCAAGTGCTAATATCAGAGGGTGGCTTTATGAACTATCAAAAGCCGCTTTCCCAATAAACCCATGTAAATTCGCCACAGTTCGGCTTTTGACGGCAGTGGGAATGCAACTACTGGGACAAATGACCCTGGAATCGACAGGGGTCATTGGCTGCTGTGCCTCGGCTAAACCCGTGAACGTATGCAATGGCACACGTGTCGTCATCACTTCAGCAATTGCCAACAAGGAGGAAATGAAGGCTCATTTCCTTTGTTGATAATTTCGACGATTCATTGCCATCTCAGCCATAAATTCCATCTGTCTTCGTTCAATCAACAATAACGTCTTTCAGTCTAAACAAAGTTTTTATACTCTGGAAGCTGAACAAATGTAAATAAGTAGAAATAACGCTGACTGTCTCACTAGCTTCCATGCTGCTTTGTTTACAACTCTGTTTACTGGCACAGGTATTTGACATCACCAACATGGTGACATCATATGCAACTTACCAGAGGGGAAACAAGCCCGTCTGCTGAAGAGCCGAGCTGTGTTGGTTGGCAATGCCATCAGAAACCAGTTAAAGGCAGGTTTGGGTGGGTACTTTTGAAAGTGGTGAAGGAGTGCGAGCTGCTGCTAGATGATTCACCATTGTTTCGCCTTGAGAATTCAGTGATAATTGTGCTCTATATGAAAAGGGCCTAAATACTTTATCCTAAACCAACTTGTTTGATAAGATTAGGTATTTGCAAGTCATGCGGTGAAATTTATGTAGCCAACATGCAGCTTAAAGCCAGTTTGTTTGCTATTCAGTCTTTTATCTGACTGGGCTGTATACAGACTCAAATAAATGACTGCTATGGCAAAAGATGCACAACAATACTACACATTTGGCAATATTTGATATAACATCACTTTTGTTTTATTGATGAAAGAGTGGATCTGTAGCACAAATAAATGGTACAGCTAACGGTAAAAGAAAGTGAATGAGGTTTTCAGGCTGAATATACTGAGCTCTTCACCCTGGTGTGTGCATTGAAAATAGGTCTTAAAAAAGAGGGGAAAAAACCCATGCTGTGACAGACAAAAGAAGTGGAGAGAGAAAACTGCCATGTTACTCACAAGCCCTTGAACTTGACATAGAACTCCTCCACTTCCACTTCCTCCCCTGACTCCAGCTGAAAAAAAAGAAAAGGTTAATAATTACTGCAAATATAGCAACTACATGGTGAACACACAGAAGTGGCTCGTTACTGTTACCCAACATGTGCTTGAGTAAGTGAAGTGGCACAGAAGAAGCCTGGGTACCAGCTTCACACTGACATTATCAGTCATCACTGAATCTCACTCTGCTTGACATCCTCTCACTGAGGGAAAGTACTGTTTCATTCATATCTTATCAGTATTGCAACTATTTGCTGTTTTGGGTAAAACAAAGTCCAAATGTGAGTGAAGCTGCAGGAGAAGAAATCAGAAAATCTCGTATTTCAATGGGTTTGTCAGGGAATATAAACAAATTCAGTGTTAACTCTCAAAACAGATCTATATTAAAAAAAAAGATTTAAAGTATGCGGCTGGCAACAAACATAATGAAAGAAAGATTCAGTAGCTCTGTGTAAGACTAATATGTTATGTTTTTGTGTATGCGAAAGAGTAAATGGAACTGTTGCTCCTTAGAGCAGTTTTGTTATTTACTCTTACTTTCATTCTCAATTATCATTGCAACACACACACACACACACACACACACACACACACACACACACCATGCAATCACTACTGTAATGTCATAAATCATCCATTACACACAACCAGCCTGAGGAAATGGTAGTTTGGTGTCTGGCATAGCTAACGTTGCGGTTTTGGCTGGGTGCCAAGCCCAGGGTCAACTCTGAATAGAACTGCATGAATGTGTGTGTATACGTAGGGTGGTGACCTAGTAGCAGCTGGCTAGCAAAAGAAAGTTGGCTGGTGACTGTATGTGCGTGCGTGTGTTGGCTCAGGGGTGAGCTTTCTTTAGACAAGCCATCTAAAACAATGCTGAGTAGATGCACACTCTTGCAGACTCAGAGCACCAAGCACATGCACGCACACACACACACAAGAAGAACTATTGTCTCTGCTTACCAACTGAATACATGCTGTCTGAGCTATGTGTGCATGTGTCATTTGCTTAGGCCAGCTGTGGAACGACTAATCAGATGACGTAAACCATGACTAGGCCCAGGGTGTCAATGTGCACATGTCTCTGTGTATTGTGTGGCTCTCTGTGTATCTTACCTGTTTTTTAGGGGTACGCAGACCCATGATCTTCTCCACAACAGGCCCCTCAGCTTCAGCAACATCCTGGAAGCACACAAAATAACACAAAAGGGATGGAGTTTCACCCAACCAGTCTGCTTAAATCTACTTGGTCCAAGTGTGAATACATAATCACTCCTAAACCAAGCCTTAGATACGGTATATGTGTAGCTTCTCTCCGTATATATCACCCTATTGTTCAACCCTATCAAATACAGACCTTGGTCATTCACTGTAAACCAATAATGAAACCCAAGCTGTACCTGTTGCTGGGATGACGACGATGGGGATTTCGGTGCTGGCGAGTCATCACCACTGTCATCATCCTCTAAAATTCTAAACTCCAGATCCTCCGTGTACCTTTTCCTCTTTACCTGACGGCTGGAGCGACGCTTCTGATGAACAAAGGAGACAACAAGGGTGTTGGTATTTTTTTCTCCCCATTTGTTATGGCTGTTCAAGAAATTCCCAGCTTAGATATTAAACGCCTTTTTACTATACCCCTTTCACTAACAAAATAAAGCAAATATGTTCAAAAAGGCAGATGTGTAATGTTACTTAACATAAACAAACCATCATATATTAAACTGCAAATGTAAACAGCACTCCACAATATTACATCAGAGATGGAGAAGAAGCTCCAGCACTGTGTGAGCTTTTCATTTACCAGGTCTTCCTCTTCCAAAAACAGACTTCATTTTCATTATTCTGTTCCATATGGTCCAGTATGTTATCCATATTGACTTTGAAGAAAACAACCAATTAGTTGGGCTCAAAATGTTGCCAAATAATATGGCTGTGGAAAACACCTGCTGCATCGAACAGGCTAAATGGACATACTGCTGCTGGGGTGCTTTCCTATTTGAATGAGAGCCACAACATTTTAGGGAGCTAATAGCCAGATGCTACTCTGTTTACACACATAATTACATTGGGACAAAAAAAAAAAAATCTGATTGAGGAGAGGTACAGTGGAGTGCTGCTTATTCCTCCAAACACCATGTTTCACACCAAACAGCATTTAAAAACCATACAGACAATAACTGCTTTAAAACTGGAGGAAGAAAAACATTTAACATTGAAAATCTTCAAGCTGAAAAGTTGCTGATGCATAATGTAACCTTGACAGAGGAGCCCATGTGCTCGGTCTCAAAGCAAAAACCACTGGTTCAATGCCTTCTATTCCGTACAGGCTGCGACAAGGATTTGCAAATGTTTTACGGCCTTCTGCTTTTTGCTGGACTTCCTGGACCTATGCTGCTACACAGTATTAGCCATGACTTTGTATACCTTCTAGAGTTGAGTGGTTCCTGGGGTTGGAACAACCCCTGAAAACTACCGGGTACTTTTCCTTGTATGTGGTCTGTACATGCACACTGAAGAAGGCAGCTATACTGAAACATCAGTGTTCTCTATAAGCCATTGTTTTTTTTTTTTGTTTGTTTTTTTTTTAAATGACTCAAAGTGCAAAGGTCCTTTTTTGATTCTGTTTGTTGCACCTGTACACCGTCATCATCTTCTTCTTCAGGGGGTGAGGAAGGTGGAGACTTCACCTCCACATCATCGCTGGCTGATGACTCTCTCTTCCTCTTAGAATCCTTCTTAGCAGCACTAGCCCCGCCCTCCAAATCTACCTTCTTACTGCTAAAAGAAAAGATGGGAGAGAAAATGTCTTAAAAACAATACCAACACAACATGTCTTAAAAACAATACCAACACAAGGCTCTATGCGTTACCTCTTTCACACACTACAAGGAATACAAAGTGTGTGTGTATATGTGTGTGTGTGTGCATGCGTGCGTGCGCGCATCTGTCTGTCCCAGGGTGGTCGCCATGTTTGATTTACCCATTTAGAAATCATTAGTGTGCCTCAGGCCCTGGCACACAGGGGGTTAATATGATGAAAGACCGCGAGGAGGCGGAGGGAGCAAGATAGAGAGATAAAAGCACAGAAGAGAGAGAGAGAGAGAGAGGCAGAGAAACAGAGAGGGACAGAGAAAGAGAAGCCCCAGAGGGAGGAGGGGGAGGGGTCCCCCCAGGCCTCCTCCAATCTCTGGCATGGAAAGAAAGAGGAACCAGCTCTATTTGTAAGTGTGTGTGAATACACATGACAGAGGAAGGCGAGAGGACAAAAACACCTCTCTTCTACCTTTTAGATGTCACTTACTCTCTTGCCATGCCTGGTCAGAAATCACATTGCAAGGGCAGTTTACAAAATGCTGAATTTCAAATACCAACACTGGCAAACAAATCCAGTGTGGAATCTGCTTATATCAGTCTTTTCAAATCCACTCATTAAATTCATTTTGATGTAGATCTCCACATCTGCACAGAACTAAATGTATAACCCTAAAACCTGAGAATGCAATGAAGTGCAGAAGATGCGACATGTTGATTGAATTTGTATCATACTAAGAAATCTAATCTAGCCTGTACTTTATTTTTTTTATCATTTCCTGTGAGTAATACAAACAGCGCCAGTACAAACCTATTCAGTTAATGGACAAACATTTTACATGTTAGAAAATAACATATTTGAAAAGACTGAACTACATAGTAGGCTACTGAACTGTGGAGTTAGATCGTTAAACAGTTTTTCACAGAAAACATGGCTTGATGAGGCACTGGAGCCTTTCATTGACATGACCCCTAATACTGTAACATTATAAAAACTAGAGCACATTATACCCGAGTTACTGCAACTACTACTACACAGCTAGTTACTTTTTAAAATTTGACAGTTTGGCTATTCTGTCTAGAGGAGATCCACCAAGACTGCCAGTGAGAGCACGATCATACTTGCTAGATGTAGCAATGCCCTTCTTGGCGTCTACTCCGGTCAGTGAATGGGAGAGAAGTATACAGCCTATAGCCTGCTATCTAGCTATGTCTTCATCCAACAAATGCATCTTCCCTGGATGCCAGAATCTGCAACTTGGTTTACTTATTTATTTGAGAAGAAAACTGAACTGCTTTGGTAAAGCCAAACCCATTTCATTATCGGTATAGATCTTGGCCCTCTTCCCCCACATAAGAAAACCATGGTGAAAAATGTGGTTGTGTTATTTGATGGCCAGTTAAAAGTGGACAAGCAAATTACCTCAGTTGTAAAGGCCAAGTACTGGAGTCTTCAGGCCCACTCCACCAGACTTACAAACAGCATCAGCCACCAGGCTGACAATCTCCTATTATTGTTTGCACTACTGTCACTGACTGTACATGGTTTTGAGTCACAGCTTATTGGCTGTACTGTTTAGATTTAGCCTAATTGCATTAATGCAGTTCTTATTCTATTTTTTATTCTACTTTATTTTAGTTCCTAAATGTTATGGCACACAACACTAGGTGAGAGAGAAATGGTATTTCTATTTTCTGTATGTCCTGCACATATGGTGAATTGACAATAAAGTCCTTGAACCAGCTTTTTTTGGCTAAGATTAATGAGTAAAGTCATTTCTCTCATCCTCTGATCTTGAAACTGCTATTCATGCGTTCATTAGTTCAAGATTAGATTACTGTACTTAATCTGCATTCTATGAAAAAGCTTCAAGCGGCACAGAATGCAGCCGCAGACCTTTTGCCTGACACTGGGCCAGAATAAACTTGTGTGGTTCGTCATGTGACGCATGTCATATTACACCAAATTCAGTGAATTTGCATGAATTCAACGTAGTACTACAAAAATGGGTAAGTAGTTCAGTACTTTACACCTTTGACGCATGTTGAGACCTGAAAAATAGGACAATAGCATATCCTGAAGTGTTGACACACTTTCATTGCAAATAATGGGTAGGGGTATTTTGACATGCGCCACATGTTGCCTGTGCGCACACCTAAGACTGCGCCCTTGTGGGTAGTCCCAGCAACTATCCTCTTGACAAAATATCTAAAGTCTGTCTAAAAAAGCAGTCAGTTTTATCACCCGTCTTTTTTTTTGGAAAAAGGCATGCAAAAGTTGCAAGACAGTAAAAAAAAAAAGAGGTACAAAATATATTATGATTAGGAATGCAGTCTGTGTAGCCATCCCTGGTAGGCTAGTGGTTAAGGCACAGCGCTCTCGCCGCTGCGCCCCGGGTTCGAATCAGGGTTGCGTCAGGAAGGGAATCCGGCGTAAAACACGTGCCAAAGGTCAACATGCGAGTCGTCAGTGTGACGATTCGCTGTGGAATCTGGCCACAGGGGTTGCAAGTCAGTGACTTCTGTGCCGGTCCCAAGCCCGGATAAATAGAGAGGGTTGCGTCAGGAAG
>NW_018128225.1:212704-213395 GCF_001952655.1 Monopterus albus | reverse complement strand
GAATGTTTTAGAGGTGAAAAGAGTGTCAGACAGGGTGATCAGTTTGAAGTTGGAGATTGAAGGGGTAATGTTGAATGTAGTCAGTGGTTATGCTCCACAAGTAGGGTGTGAGTTAGAAGAGAAGGAGAGATTCTGGAGTGAGTTAGACGAGGTGATGGAGAGTATTCCCAGAGGGGAGAGAGTGGTGATTGGGGCAGACTTCAACGGGCACGTTGGTGAGGGGAACAAAGGTGATGAGGAGGTGATGGGCAGGTTTGGTGTTAAGGGAAGGAACCTAGAAGGACAGATGGTGGTGGACTTTGCTAAGAGGATGGAAATGGCTGTAGTTAACACCTATTTCCAGAAGAGGGAGGAATGATCAGGGAGACAGGCTAGGTGTGTCATCTGGAAGGAGGAAAGAAGATAAGGAAACATGGTGGCAGAACGAGGAAGTACAGGACAGCATTCAGAGCTAAAAAGCTAGCTAAAATCGACTTGAGTAAGCTAGCTAAAAAGAAGTGGGACGTAGAAAGGACTGAAGACAGTAGACAGGACTACAAGAAATTGCAGCGTAGAGTGAAGAGGGAGGTGGCAATGGCCAAACAAAGCATATGATGAGTTGTATGCCAGGTTAGACACGAGGGAAGGTGAGAAGGACTTGTACAGATTAGTGAGACAGAGAGATAGAGATGGGAAGGATGTGCAACAGATA
>NW_018128225.1:196586-211550 GCF_001952655.1 Monopterus albus | reverse complement strand
GATTAGGAATGAGCACATCAGAGGGACAGCTCAGGTCTTCTGTTTTGGGGACAAGGTCAGAGAGGCCAGATTGAGATGGTTTGGACATGTGCAGAGGAGGGATAGTGGTTATATTGGTAGAAGGATGTTGGAGATGGAGCTGCCAGGCAAGAGGTCAAGAGGAAGGCCAAAGAGGAGATATATGGATGTGCTAAAAGAGGACATGAAGTTAATTGGGGTGAGAGTAGAGGATGCCGAGGGTAGAGTTAGGTGGAAACAGATGATTCTCTGTGGCGACCCCTAACGGGAACAGCTGAAAGAAGAAGAAGGAATCCAGTCCGTCATCCTAAAACCACCAGGCCTCACCAGTTGCATGTTGATACTTTGTACTATAATGTAATTGTTGCTTTTAATTTGCATTCACAAAAAAACACATGGGCACTTACGTTTTTCCATCATATATAGGACATATGCTGTTTGAAAACATGTTTGAAATTAAATAAAAACACACTGTCGAGTGTAGCTACATCTGAAGAGAGAGACATACAGCTAATAACACATGACTATCACAGACAGCCAGATGCCTGGGGGAAAGGACAACATTCGTGGAGACTACAACACATTCAAACGGTGGGAATCAAAATACTGTAATTCACAGATTCAAACTGTTTCGACAGCTGCAGCAGACCAACTGGGTGGCTTGCGTTCGAACTAGATGTGACTGATTATTGTAGCTGAAAGTAGCAACACAGTGACATCCTTAGCTTAGCCAGCTGCTGTTACAGTCACAGCAGTGGTGTAAATGACATGTTCTCACATGACTTCGCTACAAGAACAAAAAGGTAATGGTTTGAATCTTTATCTTACTATTATAAATAATAAATTCACAACATAGCAGTCAAGCAGTAAGACTTGGCGTCTGTTTGCAAATCCTTCTCTGTCAACTCTGTTCATCTGCTGAACACTGTGCCCCTATAACTTTATGATCTAAATCCAGTCGTGTTGGTCTTTTTTTGTCATTCTCTTCAAAACTCTCATTTGTTTTTCATGTAGCTGTCTCAGCTAACACTTAAATCAGTAGCTTGCTAGCCTGTGATGATTGTCAATCCACTTGTTAAGTGTGACATAATGGACTTAAGTTTGGACCTGGAAACAAAATGTTACAGCACTACTTAATAAGCCGAAGCACATTCATTTACTGATTGACAGCCATGAGCTCCCGCACCTGACTGACTGGTTAAGAGAGTTATCCTGGTCAAAAACCATTAGAAGGGAATATCTCTGCCCTGCTGCCATCCTGTCTGATGAGTCTGGTGGTCACAGGAGCCTTAGAAGGCAACTCTCCCCATTAAGATAGGTTTTAGGGGATGTTTCTACAAAAAGTATTTTAAATATTACATACTGCAGCTTTAAGTTTACAAAATCCTGCTTTAGCTTTAAGACCAACATATGCATATATTTAGGCCAGAATGAGACCATTTGTTCTACTAACTCACTATGATATACAACATACAAAACACACAACAATTGTGTGTCTTTCCTAGTGTGAGTATTGCCTTTCCTCCCATCTTGCCTTCTGCAGTACTGTATACGTGGATCTCTCCCCTCTACTGTGCCTATGTTGCTCATCCGCTCTCCCTATGTCTCTTGCCCCCCCTCTGTCCCTGGGGCCCTTCTCCTTTCATCCTCATGCCAAGAGCAATCACCATCTCCGTGGTAACGGCTGGTCATGTGACCTGCACCTGTTCCTCTGGCTGGTCGCCACAAGCTGGAGCCATCTGGCCACACGCACACGCACACACACTTCTCCACTTGGCTGCCTTCTCCCCCCTCTTCCTCCTGGTTTCTTCATGGCCTCACTACTGTTCAACTGCTCCATCACCTCTCCAAGTCACTTCTTCTGATGTCTCCACATCTGACTTCAACAATCCCTCTCTCCTGTTCTGTCCTTTAGTTCTTCCAATATGCTTTAGATATTTGAATCAACCTCCTCAAGTGAGCCTCTGTCAAGGACTGGTTTGCATTAAACGTTTTGCTGTTGAACACACTGCTTCTGTGTTTGTATCACACCATTCTGTTGCAGATTTTGACAAAAGCAACAAATGTATCCATATATTTACCCAAAACGCAGGCGTTTCGCAGGTTATGTTGCCATGAAACAAATCCCAGAAGACAAAAAAATAAACCAACATGGACATATTCAAAAGAATGAAGTGAAATTTGCCACAACAAAACAGCTGCTGTTCATCCACCATTCTCCAACACACATCAATGGAAAAAAACCTCTCCGGATAAGTTTCACTTGCTATTCTTCATTGCACCCCAACCTGAAACACTGGCACCTCTAAAAACACTAACATAAATCAGGCAGGTTAAGGTGACGCATGATCATAGAGCTAGGAAATCCTGATAAATCCTGTCACATGCAAGTGGTGCTAAACTACAGGACAGCAAAGACCAATCCTCTATAATAATGATAATAGTAAGGCCTAGACCTCACTTTGTAAAGTGTCCTGAGATGACTGTTGTTTGATTTGGCGCTATACAAATAAATTTGAAATCAACTGAAACAAACATTAGATGTCTCCATATAAGATTAGTTCACTCCAGGTGTACAGAAGGGTGGGGGACCATTTACATAAGAATAACAATCCCCATCTTCCAAGAGTCTGAATCACTTCACAAAGGCAAATAAATGTCTTTTTAAAAATGTGGACAAAGAAGAAGGCAGAACTCCACCATGAGGTCACAGTGCAGCATGTGGACAGCATACAGGGTGCACATTCAAGAGCGTCCTTGTAACGTTACTTCATCTTCAGAAAAAAATAATTTGAGTGCATTTTTACGGTAATGACTTGATAATGAGCTTTGAATGATGAGTACAGGGGATTGTGTGAATACTCCATAGTCCATCACCAGCAGATTAACACCGAACTCTGGCATCAACAGACAGGAACAGCTCAGCAACACAAACCGTAGCACTTGCAAAGCATTTGTCCATGGTGCAAAGAAAAAGACCTAATTTCTACAGATGTGGAGGTACAGCGTTTTCAGTACCAACATGCTGTTCATCACTGCTGCAGATGTAATGTTAACACAGCCCCTTTTCCCTTTACACACATGGACCAGCATCTTTTTACCAAAAAACTATGGTGGAAGAAGTAGCAAGATTCAGTGGAAAAGGAGCAAATCAATTCTTCTGTACGTCACAAACCTAGCAAACCGACTCCTTTCATTATCAGAATTTGATCCAGTGGCTCCAATATAATTTGTTAGCTCTAGAAAAGCCTTAGGAACCTTTCATTTTATCCTACACGTGTTTGGGGAGCCAAAAGTCACCTGGCAGATGTCTTGGCTCAACTGGAGGAGGATGGGTAATCTTTATATGTGGATTTTTTGCACAGTATGCACCACTGAGTAACTTATATAAGAATGAACTGGGCACCTTCTTGTGATCCGACACTCCGTTCTCAAGAAATGCACGATACAAAGAGAAGTCGAGATGCTACGTACAGAGGGTGAAGGAAAGACAGGAAGCAGAGTAAAATATAGGGAGGGAAACGGACAAAATGCAGAGGGTTGAATCACCCAACTGGACCCCCATACTTAAACACAAGAACCCACACAAATGGCAGGAAGGCAACACATGCACATACCTTCTGTGTGTGTGTTCAGAAAGTGCTTTGTTTGCACAGATGCCTGCAGATGCACAAAAGCAGGGTGCCTACATGTATGTCTGACTTCTGTGTGTACTGTAAACAAATCATTCCAACAAAAACACACACGCATGCACCAAGGGAAGGGTGTGGCAGCTGAGAGCTGGGTTATTTATAGACATACTTGCTCTGAGAGAAGTAGAGAGAAGGAGTGCTAGCTAGAGAGCTGGGGAAAAGAGTGTAGAGAGAAAGCAAGGTCAAAGGAGAGGAGTGAGTGGACTGGATGCGTTCTCTCTGAAAAGCTCACACACACACGCACACCTTCGTGAATTGCTACATCTAATAGTGGTAAACATATCTAAGATTTCTATTTTCTGTCTCTTCAATAAGACCAAGTCAGACTAAAGAAACTATTCCTTCCATTGATGTCGAGTCACATTTTAACTCTTTGTCGACTGCTGTCGAAACATAAGAGTCACAACTTTGTCAAGACACATAATACTGGAGTTAGTGCAGCTTAGTATTTCCAGTGCCAATAGGTAGTCCTAGCAGCTAAAGCACTGTGACTTTAACAAAATGTAGAAATATAGGCAAAAAAGACCAAGTCTGAGTTTATCACAACATTATACCTTATATTTACCCAAAGCATGATGGACATCATGATGGCAACATCTCAAGTTATCACCAATATAAATCAATAAAGGAAAATCAACACGAGTGACACTTCAAGAAAATTGCCTTTTTGGTTTTACAGTACACTATATGACAGCACTACAACATAATGTCCTGTCACCATGGTCTTAGTGTACCAGGAACAAGCACATACTCTTTAACTCATTCCTGCATTTGTGGTTTGTTAAATATGGACATACACGGATTAACAAACGTGGGGAGAAAAAAAAAGTTTCAGAACATGTACACTAACATGCAAATTGTGTTTCTGATCATTTCAACTACTTCTAAAGATGCCTAGCTAACATGACATGGTACTGTATGCTGTGGCAATGCCACAAAATGCTAATAAAAGAAGTGAAAACCGTAAAACAGCTTGTTCAAAGGGTTAGCAGCACAGCCAAACATCCTGGTTACACCAATTAAGCAAAAGCTTCAGCCTGCTCTGTCATGACTTATGCTTGTGCTAGTTACACATTGTTTTCTCTACAGTTTTAACACAGTTAAAATCAAGTATTTTAATAAGCCAGAAAAGATAAAAAAGTAACAAATGATTTGGAAATGTCTTGCTACAAGAAAATCTGCATACATCATCGACTGTTTAAACTACGTAGAAATCCAGGAAATTCTAAGGTAATTTAAAAAAAGACTTGCCATAAAGACTTAATAGACATAGTGTACGACTGTTCTATGAGGAGCTGACCATGTCTAATGAAGAGCTCAACTTCATGAGAGCCAAGCCAAACTTCATTTGAAAATATGGAAACATAATATGCTTATGTGCAACAGACAACAAGAGAGAAGAAGGAAAAAAAAAAATACACCTCACTCCTCAGTCCTGGGCTTAAATCACAAAGACAGAAGGATCAGGAGAGATGGGGAGGGAGCAGTGGAGAGTAAAAGATGAAAGGATACTCTTCAGCAGTTTTTGGAGGGTAAAGGAGAAAAAAGAATAAAAGAGAAGATAGTTGGGTGATTGCAGTGGTCCACCATTTTAGAGTCGCAGTGAATGGCCGGCAGCCATTATTATGCTAAATTAACCTGGGAGCTTCAGGGCGCCACTCAAGATGGAGGAAAGCCTGACAACAGATAAGCGGTAGTTTACCAACAAATGGGGATAAGAATGGCCTCCCCCTCCACCCCGCATTTCCTTTACATTCACACAGAGTTGTGGTTGTAGAGTGGTCAAAAGCATGGCCTTCATTAGACGCCATTTTCTGCCACAAAGATTACTAACAACCCCCCCTCCAACACAGGCATGCACACTGACAAAAGAACTGCCCCACTACTACCCCCCACACCCTCAATCCAGATATATGCATCCCTCCCAAATTCCCTACCCCCAACTCTCTTGCAGTGGATGCATACACACACACCTCCCCCAGCTGACCCCTGCCTGCTGCTTTGGCCCTCCCTCATCCTTTGGATGAAAGGAGGAGAGGGAGAGAGCTGAGACAGAGGGTATTCCTATCAATAACAGCACCTCAAATGCCAAGGCAAGCTAATTATATTTTATTTTACAAACTTATTGAAACAAGAAAGAAGATGGACATTTCTTTACTCAGCCCAGGTCCAGAGAACAGTTCACCCTGTTCAGCAGAGCACTTTTTTTTTTCTTAACACTAGAAGCTGACAGATTTCCTCTGCATCATCGCCCTCAGTGTTCCCCCTCGGATTTTTAAATGACCGATTACTAAAACAAAAATTTATTAGATTCATTCCCATGATAAGACCAACAGGAACACTCAATCTACCATTAATATTTAGTACACTCTCAAGCTCTAGACTAAGATCTTAGCTGTGAAACCAGAAAGGTAACCAAAAGCTTCCAACATTTGCCACAAATATTTGCTCAATTTGGTCAAAAGCTTTTTCTCAATCTACATAAGTCAGACCAAATTCACAACTCAACCCAAAATATCAGAGCGTTAACAGTTATCAACCTGCCAAGAATACAGTATGCCTGATCAGTATTGATGACTTGCCATCACCTCTAAATCTAGAGGCCAGCACCTTAGGTAGGCTATGTTAACATTAGCTGCTGAAATTGCCCAACCCAGTTCTTTTTCCTCCAAGAAACTCATATCTGATCTTGTCCCGGGTG
This sequence comes from Monopterus albus, assembly GCF_001952655.1. Taxonomy (NCBI): domain Eukaryota; kingdom Metazoa; phylum Chordata; class Actinopteri; order Synbranchiformes; family Synbranchidae; genus Monopterus; species Monopterus albus. The sequence goes on along the minus strand of NW_018128225.1, from coordinate 205,139 downwards.
TGTCAACAAACCAAATCATTGTTTTTCATATCAAATCTGAGCTACTTGCGTGTGTGGTCCTAAATCTGATTCAAATCTGATCTCTGACTATAAGGGCAGAGACACATCAAGCCGACGTGAAAGAACTAGCATCAATGAAGGCCAACTATTGCGTCACCTCACGTCGGCTTTGTCTGGACCAACCGGGTTGAAAAAGTGACATTTGAACACACCACACAGACTACAGCTAACGGCCGACTAGCAAGTACGTTCTGTGCCTATGTGTCACACTCCCCCTACTAGCAGATGGCAGTAACTATTTGCCATTCAGAAAAAAAAAGGAGGGGAGCTAGAATGTGGAAGTATAACCTATAAACAAAACACTTAATTCAACAGAGCTCAGGTTTATGGCTCTTTCTAATCAAGGATATGTCTGATAAGAAGTTGCAAATGACACTGCCATTCTATGCCCTTGGTCTTTTGGTTGTGGAAGAAGGAAGGAGGTCGAGGAGGTGAAAAACAAGGAGAAACTACACTAAATGGGTGAAATCATGATGCTACAGTGACAGGGTGAAGGGCTTTTCCTGAAATGTTCTCTTCTCATGCATTGATTTGCTAAGCTCAACAGCCAATCAGAGTGGTCTCTCTCTCTCACTGACCCAATAAGCTGACATCAATTCAACATTTCAAATTGGCCAAAAAGCCACCGTTAGGGGCTGACTAGTGCCAACAGTGCGGGACACACCAGGAAGAAGAGCCCTGACAATCACCAACAGTGGCTGACAGCTTGGTGCGTCTCTGCCCTAAGATGGCTGCCAGAACAGTCAGATCAGAATCTCTGTGTGTGTTTTTGTTTAGGGGCTCACTCCTTTGCGCATCTGCACAGTGTCTATTGTCATTTGGCATCGTCCCCTCACAGACTGGTCAAAATAAATATGGATAAGAGCAGCAATGTTCACATTTATAGAGCTGCTTCTGATCAAGTCCTCTTTGCACATATTTTTCCTGACTTGTGAGTTAGCTGCCCAGTGCTTTCTGTGTCTGTGCCTTGAACCAGCTCCAAAACTGCGCCAGACCTTTAACTGTTACTGACCTTTGCTCCCAGCAGAAGTTTTCTGATCCTCATAAAGGAGTACCCACTCTTGTCAATCACACCGTCTTCTTCATCATAAAACAAACTCTGCCACTGTTGTTGCGGTTGTTTAATCTATTCTCCAAAATCGTCCTGCTGACTACAAACTCTCTGGTGTACCATTTTGTTGCTGGTTTTATTAGTGTTCTCTTTCATCCCCGTCTTCTTCCTGCGTCTCTCTCAGTAATGCAGGCCTACTGTCAGCCCTGACAGGTGACGTCACTACTGCAGACACAGCTGACCAGCTCTCACCTAATCTCTTTCTGGGCAGGAACAAATCAAGTGTCAGTCTGTTTCACACCCACAACACTTTCTTTTCAGAGATGACATTACCAGTGTAATCGAAGTCATCAATTTTGAACTTAAAACCCAGATTCGGTGGCTCATCCTTCTTCAGAAACAAGTACACACATCTCTGAAGAGGCATCAGCTCAAGGTGAGGAGACTCTTTTAATCATTTTTATCGAGGACATTAACTGTCAGTGTTGAGCCAGTTCCTTTTCACATTTCTGTCAGCTTGTGTCAGTTTGTCCATGACCGAGCCCCCCCCCCGCATCCCCTCTCCCCAGCCACAGAAATGGATGATGCTCCCAAAACAGATTACTTTACTAAAAACATCCACAGAAACAAAGTAAAAAAAAAAAAAAAGAGAGCGAAAAGTAAAAAAAAAAAAGAAAAAGCAAAACAAAACAAAAAAAGCTGACAAATGCTCTCAGCAGTGCTCACTCCCAGCATGCACCCCAAGAGCAAGAGAGTCAGCAAGAAAAAGTGAGAGCCCATGGGCACAATGAAAACACCTCATACACAAACAGCCTCAGCTCTTCTTGCAACAATCTGACGTATTGTTAGGGATGACAAGAGACTGCACCGTAAAGGTAAAGAAAATTGTCGACCTTGTGAAGGTTTTGCCCAGAAAACTGAAAGAAGAGAAATGAAGAGCAGAAAGAAAAAGTGAGAGAACAAAGAGAACCAAAGCTGATGTTAGCACTGAGAAGTGAGAAAAGCTCAGGCTAGCTAGCCTACACATCCCAAATGTGATGATCCCTCTGTTTACATGTTTGCTTCATATGAAAGTTAATAACTAAATGGAAGGGAAGGTGTTTTCACATCCAAAACAGTAAATGAATATTTTTGTCAACACACAATGACTTGATCCTACCAACATCTAATGCATTTCTATTCCTGATATATTTACTGCACTGTTGTTACACAATATCATTTAGCCGCCCCACCGGGCTGGGTGACATATACACATACATATACACATACATATACACATTTTTACATTTTATTTCAAAAATCAGCTTTCAAAGTCATTTAAAATTAGGGAGTATTCTTAGCTCTGAAATGCTGGAGATTGTGTTAGGTGAAGACACTGCAACCATGCCCAATCGTGGAAATGTGCTGATGGTTATCATCATGGATGTATTAAGGGAGGACATGCAGGAAAGATACATTGCGGGGAGAAGGCATAGCTAGCTAGCTAGCAAACTAGGCTGCAGTAGGTGCAGTAACTCATGATCAAACACAAGAACTGGTGCTAATGCACTAAGGCTCTACAGGAGCATTTTATCAAAGACAACTGAGTACAGTTAGAAATATGGTTTTGGTTATAGAGCAGCTTCTCCTTTGCGTTGATGTCTGAATGAGAGTGGACAGTGCTCAGTCTCACTCACACACACAAAGAAGACAACCAGTGTTGCAGGAGTGGAGAGGGAGCCCACGAGAAGTGAAAATGAAACTAAAGTTTAAAACATCATCTTGTTCATGTTCGTGAAATAAAACCTTTGCGAGGAACAAGCCAATGTGAGTAAATTAACAAAACACCTACTAAACAAGCATAAACTTGCAGCAAAGTGAAAATGTAAGCTTTGTCTGCAGTCTATGAACATGTTATGCTAACAACAAACATCTGCAGTGATGTGTCCAGTACAGCAGCTGCATGGGCTGCTGCGTGGCCATCATCTCCCTTGTGTCTCTCTTCCTCCACCAATTACAGTCGGTTCAGACCTGCTCCAACACATTCACCGTTCATGAGTACCTTTGTCATTTTATTAAAACTGAGGCAGTAGCATTAATGTTATTTATTTAAAAAAAACATAACCGTTACCATAAACTTTCATCTGTGCTGAGTCTCACAGTGCCCCTAAAAGCAAATGTAAGCATAGAGCTCTGTGTGCCCAAGTATTTATAACATTACAGTATTGGGGGGGAGGAGTTATGTTAACATTAGCTCCAGTACGTCATTGAGCCACGTTTTCTGCCCCGACTGAAAAAATGTGAACTAAAAAATGATGAATAACTGATTAATGGTCTAACGCCACAATTCAGCACTATATAGTTCTCATTCTTTAAGGTTTTCAGCAAATGTTTTCCTAACATGTATAATGTGTTTAGAAACAAATTACAGATTTTGCTTTACATCTTCAGTAAGGGCGAATGGGCTTTGGGCTGAATGCCACAGACAGGTCAGGTGCATTGTTGAATCTGGTTTGGTCTTTTTCATCTGATTTGTTAACCAAAAAAATACAGAACAGCAGTAGCCTTACCCTTTAAAGCACAACTATTTAGCCTTTAACACCGTCTTTCCTAATTATACTACTGTTCAGTTTGCTTCAACATTTTACACAACTGCTACTTGTTGACAATGGCTGATATTGAGCAAATACTACAGTCTCCCTTTAAAAAGAAAAGACGAGTGTCACCGGTCAAAACTATCTGAAAACTGGACCAATAAAATGTCTTCGTACCGGAACATAATGGGCAACACCACCCCAACAATCAGTTCTTACTATCAAAAATACACCAAAAGAGACAAGACAATTTGGTGTACTAAGCCTTAATAGAAACAAGCCATTTTACAGTGGCTTTACAAAACTTTTCACAGTCAGAAAAAACGGTACTTATGGCAAGAGCAGCCACCGTTTGTTCCTGGAAAAAAAATTGTTTGAATCGATTATGATAATGTTGACAGTTATTTAAAAACAGGCTGCCATTTCCAGCAGATAGACAAGAAGATGAATAAAGAAGGTGGTGAATGTCACCTTTCACCTGACCTGCAAAACTAATCTGACGGTTTTAGCTCCTCTATAAAACAATGGCACTGACCCTTACATCCGTCTGTCTTGTCCATGCTGTTTGCTTCACTAAGCTCTGTCATCACTGCCCACCTCTTTGACTCATTTCCGTTTCCATATGTGCATTTTATATGTGGAACTGAAAATATCACACTTCCACTTAGTGGTTAATGGGGCCAAATGCCAGGCATTGAATCTTATAAGAAAGAAGTGTTAACAGCTGTTGAGGAAGTTTTACTTGTTTCACCTGGCAGCTGACATGTGCCGAGTTGCCTGTCTACACTAGAACTTCAGTCAACACAACAACCAACCATGCACAGTGACTACATATAAAGTTGCTCCTACTTGGTCTTCTTGGGGGTCTTGGACTTGGGTGTTGAGTTCTTGGCCTTCTTCTCCTTGGGTTCTTTGGGGGTCTTGGGTATTTTGGATGTCCTTGGGGGCTTGGGCTCTTTGGGCTCCTTGCCCTCTGTCTTCTCCTTTGGTTTCTTTTTCCTCTTTTTCTTCTCCTCCACTGGTGGTGAACCTCCCTCTAGAATTCTTGTGCTAAGAAGCTGTTCACCTGCATCATTTCCTGATCCAGGAAATTCTGACTCTATATCTTCCTCTGCTCCTCCTCCTCCTATTGCTGCCTTCTTCCCTCCCTGTTCTTTTTCTCCATCCAGTGCTTTTGCTTTCTTCTTCTTCTTCTTCTTTTTTGGTTTGGTCTCCTGGTTGTTGGGCTGCTCTGTGCTGATAAACTGGCTGGGTGCACCGGCACCAACTGCTGGCCTGTCAGGAACCATCACTGAGGCATCACTTGATGGGTCCGTAGGGGAATGCTAGGGAGAAGGTTGTGAAAAGATACAAGTTAATCTGCGTTATTCAGCAACTTTGAATCACACTAAAAGATATTCTATTTTATAAAGGAGTACAATATCATAACAATTAACAAAAAACAAGTCACTTTTAACAGTCAAGTGTATTAGGCCACCTGGTCAGCAAAAGTGTGAAACATTCGCTGGGTCTGGCTTCATAAATGTGAAAGTTTGCTCTATTATTTAAATAATTATAAAGTGAATATGGCATTTTATTTGGTAAACCTAGGTAAAACGAATGCAGTCAAGTAATAAAGCCCCTATTCATGATGGTGATGCAGCTTTTATCCAGTTTTACAGACATGTTGATTCAAACATATATGATCATTGTGGAGGCTGTAGTTTGTGCTGCTGTTGAATCGTAGAATTAGCCTCATTAATATAAATGGGGTGGACAAAATAAACACCTGTCAGAGAAACTCTACAATTCAGTATCAACACATCTTCAAAAACAATCAATCATACAGCACAATCAATATCTCCAAACATGGATTTATTGTGGGACTACTGTAGTAGACTATTAGTGTTAGCTGGGTGGACCTAAAAAATGCCAAATGAGGGTGTTTAAGTTTTGGACAATTGGTCAGATTAACAAATATTGTTTTAGTATTTGTCTTTTAATAATCTGCATCATTTTTGCTTAAAATGATTTAAAGTATTAATCAGAATGATCTCCAATTAATTTTCTCTACTGAATGATCAATCGATCATTTCAGCTCCAAAGTAAATCGCATCAAATGTGGATTAGCCTGCGCACGTGCCGTGAAGCACACTTATGTTTTACTTCAACACTGACGAAGCCATGCCGGCCTGTCAATCAACATGGCCAAATTTTCCACAGCGTGGGGGTTGAGTTAGTTGGTAATGGTGGACTGAAGCGCAGAGGGGGAATAGAAGATCCATCCAACCATGCACATGGCTGCCACCCTCCTCCCTCTCCAACACTCCCTGTTGCTACAGGTTCCTCCCCCTCTTGCCTCCTCCTCCTCCAGCAGGCTAACCCTGGTAAACAAAGTGGCTGACACCTCATTTTTCCTCCTCCTTTGCTCTCCTGCAGTTAAATCTTCTCTCCTTTCTCCTACCCCCTCCACCACGTCCTCCTCACTCCCAAGTAAGCTTTCTGTGACAGGAAACTGGTTACCAGCTGTTAAGAGCCTCTCCAGCTGTCTCTCCTCCCTCTCTCCCTCTCTTCCATCCCTCCCTCCCTCCCCTTTCCTCTCTCTCCAGCTGCTCAGGGTCCCAGTAGCAGATGGGAAATCGGGCATCATGACACGAATAAATTATCTCCATACTTCAAAAGGCGCAGCAAGGGAGTATGTGTGTGTGAGTCATACGAGAGCGCTAGAGACTATGCCTTTCAGTGTGCAATGCACATGTGCGCTAATGTGTGCCGATGAGTGTGTGTGTGTGTGTGTGTGTGTGTGTGTGTGTGTGTGTGTGTGTGTGAGCGCATCAGCAAGTTTAGAGCAAAATGCCACGGCAGCAGCTCCCCTCTGAGTACACACACTTAGCTTGGTTGTGTTCACACAGAGGAGGAAAGAGTTGTGATGCTGTAACTGAAAGTCCACTTCCAACAAGAGAATGCTAATGTACACACACATTTCACAACAAACTACTGCAAGGTCACACATCACACAAACCTCTGCACACAAACAACCGCTGACACACGTAAACCGAGCCATTTAGACACAAATAGGGAAGGCGGGACGGCTAAGGGAGGGAGAGGGGGTGGGGGAATATGGTGCCAAGAGATAAATCTGTCCTCCTGTCAAGCTTTCCAGATAATCAATCATTCGAATGACAATGGAGACACACACAGTGTAAATACAAACAGAACACACACATCCAAGCCGGTGTTCTGCATCAGGGTTGGTGCGCTGTGAGAGCAGGGTGAGGAGATGATCAGGGTCAAGTTTCATCACTCAGAGGACAAGATGTAGGATGGAGGAAAGACTGAGGAGGAAGGTGAGTGAGGAGGAAGGTGAGTGAGGAGGGGTGAAGAAACTGAGGTAGGAGGGACAGCTGGAAGAAGAGTGAAGGGTTAAATCTATCAGGCACAAACATGCGAGACTCCCTGAGGATGGAATGAAAGGAAATCCCGTTGTCATTGCTGAGCTCCTACGGTCGCTCTGTTCATCCGTCCATACTTTCATCCCTCCATCTCAACAACCTCCGCCTATCCAACCCTGCCAGCTGTTAACGATGTCCCTCCATTCAGTAGGTTATGGTGTGGTTATCTTATTGAAAGGAAGGCGCATTCAAGACGATCAGACCTGTTTACTTTGGCTTCAGCTCTGGGCTCCATTTGTTTTGGCACTTCTACTGCATAAATACTGTGGTGTGAGACTGACTCTTATCAAATCAGAACCATAATTTGTTATTCTCTTGGTCAGAGAGGACATCTACTGCCATGAAGGAGTTAAAAGTTAAGTCATTAAAATACTGCTTCCTGCATGAAATTTTGCTGTATCACTACTGTCCCATGTGAAGGCTGACTGCACCTCTGAGGACTACCTTTGATCCGTCATATAACAAACGTACATGCTGACCAACAGACCGTGAACTGGTAAAGGAGCCCAAGGCATCCAAACTCCACTTTCAAAAGTCCATGACCTAAATTAAAAAGCATGTTTCTTTGCAAACCCCGGATTCTAATTAATTTGGGGCCAATTCAGAACTCATGATACCTAACCAAGGGTTGGAATATGAAACCGGATACAGCTATGGTGGGATTCATAACAAGCCCACAGTAGCTTATTAGCACAAGGACAAACATTTCACAACTGCTACATGTCCACATCTTTTTTCTCTATTTGCTTTGTTTAATTTTTCTAGAAATTGGTTCTCTTAGCCTATGTTTTTTAAAACACACTAAAAATATGTTTAGTGCTTTACTTTGATTCTTATAATTACAGTCAGGGATAAAAATTATTTGAACCCCAGCTGATTTTGTAAGTTTGCCCGATAAAGAAATGATCAGTCTACAATGTGAATGGTAGGTTTATTTGAACAGTGAGAGACACAACAATAACAAAAAAAAAATCCAGAAAAATGCATTACAAAAAAAGTTATAGATTAATTTGCATTTTCATGAATGAAATAAGTATACTGCTCAAAAAAAATAAAGGGAACACAACATAAGACATAGATGCTAGATCTGAATGAATGCAATATTCTTATTAAATACCTTGTTCATTACATAGTTGAATGTCTTCTTTTCCCTTGTGTTCCCTTTATTTTTTGAGCAGTGTATTTGATCCCCTATCAGTCAGCAAGATCTCTGGCTCCCAGGTGTATTTTATACAGGTAACGAGCTGACATTGGAGCCCTCTCAGCTCGTTACCTGTATAAAAGAGACCTGTCCACAGAAGCAATCAATCAATCCAGATTCCAAACTCTTCACCATGGCCAAGACCAAAGAGCTTTCCAAGGATGTCAGGGACAAGATTGTGGACCTACACAAGGCTGGAATGGGCTACAAGACCATCGCCAAGCAGCTGGGTGAGAA
>NW_018128225.1:192690-195957 GCF_001952655.1 Monopterus albus | reverse complement strand
GCCAACTACAAGAAACGTCTGACCTCTGTGATTGCCAACAAAGGTTGTGCCACCAAGTACTAAAGCACGTTTTGCAAAGGGATCAAATGGTTATTTCATTCATGAAAATACAAATTACTTTATAACTTTTTTTGTAATGCATTTTTCTGTTTTTTTGTTATTGTTGTGTCTCTCACTGTTCACATAAACCTATCATTGAAATTGTAGACTGATCATTTCTTTGTTATCGGGCAAACTTACAAAATCAGCTGGGGTTCAAATAATTTTTTCCCTGACTGTAAAAGAAAATGAAGCTTTCTATCACAGTCTGTGTGAAGGCCAATAAGCTATAAACTGACAGGCGCAACAGGGAATACCATTTTCTGATATTTCTTTGAAAATGTGAATGGGGGCCATATACCTCATGTACATATTAAGAGCTAATATCTCACTCATAAACATCAAAAATTCAAGCAAGTCACTCAAACCCCTGCAATTCACTCAACCACTAAAACCAAGATGAATCATCTTACTGCAAACTAGCTCTGCAAGGAGACCACCCATGCTCCCGTTATCTGCCCTCAAAAGGCCGATTAGCTCATCATCTCTCAGATCAAGGATGCAGCTGAACTGATCTGCTGTGGCATTCCATAGGTGATTTGCTATTAGATGTCCACTGTATAATGCATGTCCACATACATTTCTATCCAACTGTTATCTCAAATGCTGTAGCTCCACTGGGCTACAAAAACAGAGACGGGGAGGAAAAATATGTTGCACTAGGTTGTTGAATGTGTTTAGGACACTGATTTGAAACATTATTATTGCACACACCTAGCATGAATTTATGATGAACTACATTTTTTTTTAAAAAGCATCCTGTTAACCGGTGACAGACATTTTTAATATTTTGAACTCTGCAAACAAGCAGACAACGTTTAAGTATCAGGAACATTCCCTTGAAGCTACACTGCCTTGGTGAGATGATGGTATAGCAGCTCACTGACAGAGTGCATGAGCGGGGGAGGGGTGACACAGGCATGTTATGTGTCAACTAGAGTGCTGCACGAAACAGTGTGTGCGCACGCCCATGAGAGAGAGAGAGAGAGAGAGAGAGAGAGAGAGAGAGAGAGAGAGAGAGATGTAGAATAAAGGTCACAGCACAGCACTCTGCCAGAGCTGTGACCTTGAGCTGCTGACGAAGGATCGTGTGTGTGTGCGTGCGTGCATGTGTAATAACCATGCTTAGTGAACAGACGGAGCTTAGAGTACCAGACATACAGTCATCATGACTGAATAGTGTGTGTGTCTTTCTAACAAATGCATCATGGGGCACAGAGAGAGCTCCATGCCTGTGCGAGAGCCACACACACACACACACACACACACCAGTGAGTGCTCCTCTAGTAAGGCTATCCTATTTCCTCAGGCACACTTGCCATCCCATTCCAGACCACACTATCCCAAGCCACACTGTCGGCATGTGCTTGTGTGTGTGTGCGCGTAATGATGGGGGCTGCTGGGCCTGCAGCTAAATGTAGGATGGCACATGCAGCCATGATGCCAGTCAACCTGGCATCTAGGTCAGGAGTGCTGAATAAATTAAGTGTGACGGCTGAAATGTCAACCACAAAAGACATCAATGCTGGCATGGAGGTGGTGTGGGGGAGTAGTAAGCAAGCAGAGTAGTGTTGATGGAAATGAAAGCAAAAAGGGGGCTGGATCTGTGTGTGGCCACAGGGCTGCTATTGCGGGTGAATGGGTTAGTGGAGAAAGGGAGCTTTGAGCAACAAAACAAGCTAATGGAAGCTGAGGGCAAGTGAAGCAGGCAGTGGTGGTGCACACACTCACACACATAAACATGGTGGCCACTGGCTTCTTCCCACCAGGCCTCCTTTCCTTGTCTCCTTTCCTAGAGATCCCAGTCTCCCTCTCGAGATTTTTGCTACCCCCCCCCTTTTTTTTTTTTACTCAGTGTTTTTCCCTCTACAATCGCTTAATCACCGCCCCCCCCAACTGTCCATGTCTGTGCACATCCAGCCACACAACATTAACTAAGAGATGACACCCCAATGGGTAAGACACACAGACAGACCAACAGAGCGGAAAGAGAGGCGACAGGGAGGAGGGAGAGACAGGAAGGGAGGTTTCCTCTACAGGAGGAGTAGATGTGGGTGTAAGAGGGAGGAAAGATTATGCTGGTGGCGCCTTTGTGTGTGTGTGTGTGTATTGCACACGTGTCTCAGGATATGCAGCTCACAGGAAACAAACAGCTGCAAAAATCCATTTCCCCACACACGGAAACACAACCACATACAAGGCCAACAGTAGAAGACAAAAGGCAAAAACACACACATATGAACAAAACCACACAAAACCCCATTGAACGGGTGCCCAATGTACCGCTGTGTTCTCAAATGTCATGTACACACACCCCTTACACTCCAAACACACAACCCCCCCCATCCAAAAAAAAAAAAAAAAAAAAAAAAAAAAAAATTTCACATGAAATACACCCACACATGAAAACAAACGTACATAGTCTTGATTTCTGTGTCTCACACATTGCCGCTACCACATCAAAGTACTTGTTGACAGAGACTCACCTGTACATGAGGCACTTTCTGTGGGGTAAGAGGAGGCGAGGAGAGCCGGTGGGAGGTGGTAGGCAAAGGAGCCCATGGGTTGGACACCTGGGTAGGTTGAGGGGTCGTGCTCTGCAGGTGGTGATGGGGGTGCAGGTGTGTGTGCTGTGCCTGACCACTCTGTGCAGACAGTGCTAAGCCCTGGTTTGGGGCCAGAGCCCCATTTGGACTGACGGGAGGACCCTGGAAACCCATGGGAGCAGGATGCAGAGGCTGCCCACTTCGAGAGGCCTGCTGTTGTGTCTGGAGCAGACGTTGGTCTCCGCCCTGGCTGACTGGAGCTTCATGAGACCCTGGACGCACAAGACAGGGAGAGGAACACAATAAGGTCACTGAATGTGTGCTTGTATAAGGCATCCTATCATCACCAAGACTGAAATTTAACAGATACTACATAACCCCTATGTGTGTTGGTGTTTCAACTCAGCAAAACCACTTATAGCTGGGTGCAGTAAGTCAGTTTCTAATAATGGTATCAGTAACAAAAGACGATTGTAATGCTTTTTACAGGCATGGGACAGTGATCAAAACTAGATTCAGAGCAGAAACAGAAGAATGATATCAACTTTAGCTCAACTTTCAATAGTCAATGAGGTGAGAAGTGGCTGTTATTAGGTGTAAAATGAAAATTGCATGTTCACAG
>NW_018128225.1:170657-192636 GCF_001952655.1 Monopterus albus | reverse complement strand
TAACTAATATTAAGAGGTACAACTAACCTACGGCTTCTGGTTGATCCCTTGTTTAACTATATTCCAGCTATGAGCCAGTAACTAGAACCTGGGTTCCCAAACTTTTTCAGCTCGAGATCCATAAGAGAATTTTTTCTTCTTCACGGGAACCAAACTTACAAACACATCATGGATTGACACAATATCAACATTTCTCACCTTCTGATGAAGAACAACAGACCATGAATTTAAAATGTACATGTAATATATTAAAAACAGCAATAATGAAACTGCTGAGTGTAATGCTAGATTTGTCACCACCTTATTACGAACTTGTATGAAATAAACATCTCTGGAACTATGACAACATCATCAAATATTATATTCATTAAACTCAGAATGAACAGACCAACCATCGAATATGCAACTACATGTATGGTGTGTTATGCAACATGCTTTCATTCATTTTATTTCATGTGAGGTAACAGTAAATAACCATAGAAGAGTAGTCTGACTTGATCATATGCACTGATAAAAAGCTCAAATTTTCTGTAGTCACACAATAACATTCTATAAAATGTAGCATCTGTGAAGGTTCTTCCTCCATCCCTTCGCTTTCTTTGTCAGTGTGTTCACATGATAAAAGCAGTATTTAACACTTTCACTGCCGGGCTGCCAATCAGATATTATAGCAAAAAATAATCAGTGTTTTATAGATAATATGTTAAAAAATAGGCTGAGAGAAATTCGCAGCCCTTTCATTTTTTAAAATGCAAGCAGCACTACAGTAATCACATTTACAATAAGTTGTCAGCAGCATAGTACCACTTCTCCTTGCTCTCCTGACGCTCCTACCTCTGCTACTGTCCTCATAATCACACATAGCAGTTCTTTATAGTCCATGGTTTGTTTATTCCACTAGCTACTTCTGTGCACTTAGCATCAGCCAACAAGTTCATTTTCTTTTTCTATTCTTCCTTTTCTGTCCCCCTAAGTAGTATTTGCTACCCCAATTAATAACATGTACAGCTGAAGTCAAAAGTTTACATACACTTGGGCTAAAGTCAATAAAGCAGATTTTTTTGTAACCACTTTGGCCGATGTCATGGTAAACTCCTGTTTTGGCAAGTCGGTTGCATGTACTTTATGCATGACACGAGTAATTTTTCCAAAAGTTGTTTAGAGATTATTTCACTTATAATTCACTACATCACAATTCCAGTGGGTCAGGACTTCACATCCACTCAGTTGACTGCCTGGGAAAAACCTAGACAATGATGTCATGGCTTTAGAAGCTTCTGATTGGCTAACTGACATAATCTGAGTCAAAAGGAGGTGCAACTGTGGATGTATTTTAAGGCCTGCCTGCAAACTCAGTAACTCTTTATTTGACATCATGGGAAAATGAAAAGAAATCAGCCAAGAAAAACAAAATTGTGGACCTCCAGGAGTCTGGTTCATCCCTGGGAGTAATTTCCAAACACCTGAAGGTTCCATGTTCATCTCTACAAACAATACCATGCAAGTATAAACGCCATGGGACAACACAGCCATTATACTGCTCAGGAAGGAGACGCATCGTCCGAACAGTACACATCAATCCCAGAACAACAGCCTTTCTAGAGGGCCTTATGAAGACACAGGTACCAAAGTATCTACTATATCCACAGTAAAATAAATCCTATATATAAAGAACCTGAAAGGCTGCTCGGGAAGGAAGCAGCCACTGCTTCAAGACTGCAATGAAAAGGGCAGCCTGATTTCTGTTGCACATGGGGACAAAGATCTGACTTTCTGGAGAAATGTCCTCTGGTCTGATGAAACAACAATTGAATGGTTTAGCATTTATGCCCATTGTTATGTCTGGAGGAAAAATGGGGAGGCTTGCAAGCCAAAAAACAAAGTCAAGGTATTGGAGCAGCTATCACAAAGCCCTGACTTCAATCCAATAGAAAATTTGTGGGCAATTTTTCAATAGAAAATTCCAGCAAATGATTGTAAGAAGGTTGTGGAAAGCATCCCAAAACATGCTTTTCCTTGTTTTATCACTTGACTCTACAATGTTACAATGCTGAATTATCTTAGGCGTGACCTAAAGCTCAAAAGATGAAATGTAACATACGGTATGTTCTAGTAATTCTATGCAGAAGCAACTCTGTTTATACATGTCTCGCAAACTCTCGCTCGTGACTTTTTTTCCTAACAAAATTAAGTACTACAGTGATAGTTTAAGGATTTCCTTGAACGGGCATAAAATCCAGGCCACTGCGCTTTCATTATCCACCGATGCCATTTTAAAAACAGAATTTTTCCAACTGCACAGTTTTGTGGATATATTTTCCCTCCCGCTGCTGCACTGTGACCAGAGGATGTGAAGCTTAATACAGTGCCAAAGGTTACTGTATGTCCAGAAATGTTCCTGTACAGGGACTTGCTGTTTTATCCGACCGGGTCTATCCTATGATAAGCTGGCCAGTGAAGCCCCCTGCGGTGAATGATCAGCTCATCAACATTGGAATTCCCCCAGAGCACAGTACCAGTTTGTTTTTGACTGCTTGAGGGCAGTGTATCTGCCACATGATGTGCTGCTGGTTAACAAGTGGATAAATGATCCATGATGCTACTGTTGGTGCTACATTACCTGTTGGAATTAATTTCACTACTTTGGGACTGCATGTGGTCATGTGGGGGAAGACGCAGTGACCACAGGTTGGATTTATTATTTGGAGCTGCATGAAAGGGAGGATGTTTCCACTAGTCGGTGGGACATAACAGTAAGTTAAAAAAACACATTGTGTGTCTGTTAATGCCTTGTTTCTGGAACGTTAGAGAGAATTGTTAAGGTTGGAGAAATTATGTCTGCATTATGCCAGTTAAAACAGGGGCGTAGGTATCTGAGCAAGACTGAAGCTGAATGCAATTGTGCTGTTCACTTTTGACAACACCTGCAGCAGGAGCTGTGCACATTCACAAACTATCCTCTCATTTTTAGGAAGAAGCTCTCTGGTTTTATCGTTCTGAAATAGACTATTTGTAGTTATGAGGGGTGCAAAGCTAATCTAGAGGTACCCAAGATTAAACATTAAATGGAGTGAAATGAGCATATCATGGGCTCTTTAAGTGTATTTGGCTAAGGTGTATGTAAACTAATGACTTCTATATATATATATATATATCTACAAAATTACTTGAGAATACAATATGAATATTGGCATGGCAGCTTAGTCTAAATAAAAATAATTGTGGCACAACAAATCAGTGTGCAGGCTATAATCGTTTTACTCGACTATTACTCCTTGGCCTACACATCTGATGAGAAGTAGTTTATGTCAAGGGACATACACCTTTCTTAACATTAATACAATCTGAATAATTTTTTTTATTCTTGAAATGTGTGTAATGTTCCCAAATAAAACACACTCCTACACTGGTATTTCCACTACTATAGGAATGTAGTGGAAAGTGTACAGACAACAGTTCTGTTTTGTATTTTCATGATACAAGAACAGCAAATGTCAAGAAAAGTCTTGATATCATTTAGCACCATTTCATTTCACATTATTCTTAATTTAATTTCTCTGTTACTCTGTAATACCCAGAGCTTACCTTGCTGTTGCTGAAGCTGAGACCTATTTGGACCCATTTGTGGACCACGCTGTGGTCCAATGGCAGGATACATCTGCCCTGCATTGGGGGGCATGTTGTGGGGCTGCTGGTGTTGGGGATGTGGGGCAGATAATGTGGTTTGGGGAGTTCTCTGTGGATGGGCAATAGCACTGGGTGGAGACTGCAGGGCTGTGTAGCCTGCAACCTCTGGTGGCCCTGCTAGTCCTGCGCTAGGGGGTCTGCCTTGCTGGGGAGGGGGGGTGGGGGCTCCCAAAACCCGCATGGGGGACATAGACGAGGGGGTGGAGTAAGATCCCTGAGCTGAAGGGCCAAGGTGGGACTGTGGTTGGTTTTGGGACTGGGGCAGATTCTGGGGGTGGTTTAGGGGGTGCATAGTCTGGCCCTGCTGCCCTGTCTGCTGCTGCATTGGGGCAGAATGGGGCTGGTGTACTGGTCCAGGAGGGTATCGCTGGCCCTGCTGCCCAGTTGCTGGGCCTGATCCCTGGTTAAACCTCTGGCCAAGCTGCCCTGGTCCTATGGCCTGGCTGGTGTTTGTACTGATATTAGCATTAGCACCCTGGCCCATCCCTGGTCCAATGGCTCCATACTGAGCCTGGTAGCTAGAGTACGGACCGCCCCCAAACCCCCCAATGCCCTGTTGGTGCTGGTGGGTGTGTGGTGGCTGTCGAGAGGGAGAGAGCGGGTACCGGGGTGTGTGACCCATGTTCGGATAGCCCTGGGGTTGTGGCTGAGGCTGGGGGTGTCTCATCTGGGCCCCACCCATTCCAACACATGCCAGGTAATGAGATGGGTCCTGAGCAGGAGGGGGTGCCATGCTTTGTGGAGGGTAGTGTTGGTTCATACGAGCTGTGTTGGGTGTAGATGGGCCTTGCATCCCACCATAGTTGCCTTGAGACATCTGGTAGCCTGCCATCTGGTTGGGGCCACTCCCTACTTGTGTTGGAGTCTGCTGATAAGCTGATCTACCCTGTTGCTGGCCCCAAACTCCACCTGCACCTCCTCCTCCCCCAGCATCACCTGGGTATCCATGGTGGGGGTTGCTAGAGTTAGTTGGGTTATTATGGTAGTGGGAAGCCATACCATTCATGCCTGCATTCACATTTGGTGGCCCCTGGCTGGGGCCATTCTGAGCCATCATTCGTCCACCAGGGGCACCAGACTGATCGTAGCCTGTGTAGGGGCTGTGGTCGTACATTTGCCCCATTTTAGGCTGCCCTGGACCGGGCCCAGCACCATGGATCATCCCCTGGTGGTAACCCCTGTTTCCCTGGTGCTCATGGTTCAGAGAGGGATTAGTTGGCTGGGCTAGAGCGTTCGACTGGGCAGGGGCAGCCTGCTGAGGAAAGCAGTCTCCTAAACTGTCTAATCCATCTGAGAATAGCCCTGCATCGTCCCCAAATAGACTCAACATTCCTGGGTCTGCCATGGCTGGGTGGGGAGCCACCGATGGAGGGAGGTGTATTATGCAGTGAAGAGCTAATCAGCTGGCTGCTATTTAGAAGCTTTTTACTCCATGGTCCTCAATATGGTTCCTGGAGAGACAAGAGAGGAAAAGATTTTTAGAAAAAAAAAATTCTTAAAAAAATTTTTTTTTACTTTAACCCTAGCGATTATGAAAAATCTTACTTGATCTCTTAATTTAGCAAAAGGTTACATGTCTATAGTTGCTAATAAAGTTACATAGATGGTTTTTAACCTGTTAACTGAAGAAAAATCATTCAAAGGACCTTAAACAGCAAACAAGCAACTGTATAATTTTGTCACTGTTTAGACCCACACTTCATGTAGAAAAACCAAGCCCCATCAGTCGGTGGTTATGCTTAGTATTAATAAAGTTGTAACCATGTAAACAACCAGTGCAAGCCATGATAGGAAATGATCATTTCAGCAATCTTATTAGACGCAAGACAAAGGTTCAGTAGATTTACTTGCATGTTTAATACATTAATCAACTGTAAACACTTACAAAAAAAGTTTGACATTCACACACCCCAGAATGTATACTCTACAATGGCACTCCCCCCAAACCCTCCCCTGCCTCCATTTTACTACCAAACAAAAGGACTTCTTTCTTTGCAAAAACACACTTGAGTCTTTGTGTGTGTACTTGTAGGACCATACATTGTGAGGACTGGTTTGAGTTTTATACCATAGAATTGAGGACATTTTGGCCAGTCCTCACTCTCTCACACACTTTCCAGGTTTGAGGGTTAAGGTAAAATTAGGTTAAAGTTAATGTTAAGTATTTATTGATGCTGGTTAAGGTAAGGTAGGGTTAGGGGCTAGGGGATGCATTATGTCAATGTCCTCATAAAGACAGCTGTTCAAACGTGTGTGAGTGTGTATTAGAACAAAGGGCCTAGCAGATGCAATTCTGTTTGAACAACAGCAGCTGCCAGCCAGCCAGCCAGACAGAAATACACTGGTCAGTCTGTAGTTAGCTATTAGGTCAGCAAGCCATTCAGCTGCCTAGCCAGCCAGCCAGTCAGTCCTGGCAGATGTGAAAACAAGGGAGTTAGCCACCTGCTACCTTTTTAGCTTGTGTGTTTGTTCTGTGAGTATAAAAACACAAATATGCATACAATATGCCTAGCAATATTTATGTGTAAACATCAGAAATGTATATATTTTTTTACATAACTACAACCAAGGACCCCTGATGTGTCTGACTATAATAAATATCTGAGAGACTGGGCTGCCAATGCATAAATGAAGGTCCTATAGGTGGATGTAAAGATGCATGAATGAGTGTGTGTAGGCCACATCAGAGACTGGGACAGTGATGTGGTAGGGGAGGTATGCTTGTTTCCATGCACTTAAAAAAAAAAAAAAAATAGAAAGAAAAAAAAAGCCCAACCCAAGTTCTAATACTACAGATTCCCCCTCCCCCACCACCTCATTTCTTTTCTCCTCCACACTCCACTCCTCCATCCCACTAATCTTCCTCACTTGTTGGCTCATTACAGAACAGACAAATCGGGGGTAGCATTTGGTTATTTTCTTGCATAAATTAGTCATTTTCCCTTTCAGATACATATTTTGAACAACTAAATTGTCCCAGAAATTACTTATTTCTTATGCTCAAATAAGGTTAATGTTACATTACAGTAACGGCGGCGAATGCTGAAGGTACAGGTGCTTTTAGCTATTCAGCTCAGTGTAGGGCAGACACAAACAAAGCTGACCGTGAGCATCTGTTGGGGAACGTGCTCCCGGTGTGTCCTGCACTGTTGGCACTAGTCGGCCCCCGTCGGCGGCTTTTCAGCCAATTCGAATACCACTCTGGTTGGCTACTAAGCTTAGCGAATCAATACACAAGAAGAGCACAGCTCAGGAAAGCCCCTTCAGCCTGTCGCTGTTGTACCTATGATTTCACCCATTTAGTCCAGTTTCTCCTTATTTTTGCTTCCGCGGCCTCTCTACTCCTTCCACAACCAAAAGATCAAGGGCAGAGAATGGCAGTGCCATTTGTACCTTCTTACCAGACTAGAAGCAGCTATAAACAGTTGTTTTGAACAAAAGGCACTTTGTTTATAGAGTAGCATAAAAAGTAAAAACACTATATGCAATTTCCTGGTTATCTGCATAAATTTGTCATGAAATATGATCTGATCTTCACCAAAGGCAAATAAAATATTTCTAAGCTATTAAAGCACAAACAATCATGATGTTTAATGTCTTTATTGAACACATCGATTATATATACATTATGATTATCAGTGCGCTATTCACAAGCAGCATTAGCTGATGTGAGCCATTCCTTGCCAAAAAATAAATCTCAGAAGATCTATGATCAGAAGTTGTTGATTTGCAAGTAGCTGGAAAAGGGTTAGGCAGGTAGGTAAGACTTTATTAATCCCACAATGGGGAAATTCCTGTGTGTGGTACATAGTCATCTCAAAGACTTTAGATATTCATCAGTCTGCAGTTAGTCATACTGTCTAATCAAGATGACTTGGTTACTGTGGCTACTCTCAATAGAAGTGAGCACCCAAACTAAATCACTCCAAAGGCACAATGCAGAATGCGCAGTGAGGTCAAGATGAACCCTACAGAACCAGCTAAAGACTTGAAGGATTCATTGGAGTTGGTTAACATCTCTGTTCATGAATCAACCATAGGGAAAATATTGGACGGGACAGACATGGTATCCATGCCAGGCCACCACAGAGGAAGCCATTGCTGTCAAAAAAAATAAATAAATAAAAACAACATTGCAGGACACCTCAAATGTGCCAAAGATCACCCTGAGACTCTACAACACTACTGGGAAAATGTCCTGTGGACAGATGAAACCAAGGTAAAATTGTTTGGGAAGAACACACATCACTATGTATGGCGTAAAGATATCTGTGTACCAACATGGAAACATTATCCCAACAGTGAAGTATTGTAGAGGGAGCATCTTGATGTGGGGTTGCTTTGCTGCCTCTGGACCACTTGCCACTGTGGAGGGGATTCTACAGATATAAATGCTTTGGGCTTGTCAAAATGATATTTTTGTAATGTAGCCTCGGCATTTATCTGGTTCATCTACACTATGCATCAAAAGTTAAACACCATTTTTCCAGTTTTTATTGACTTGAAAGCAGTTCAGTAGTAATTAAATGGTACAAACTTAAGAACTGCCAGAGGTTAAAAATAAAACGTTAAAGCATATCAATGTAAAAAAAAAAAAAAAAAAAAAAAGACCTTTTCTTGTGATCAAGTAATAGGTTTATCACATGTCCTACAGGTGGCCCAACTTTTGTTTACTGGTTACAAACAAATTCCATCTGAATGAAGGCAATGTTGTCAAAGGCTGTGTTACTACACCTTCTGATGTATTATTTGGAAAAAGGTCATTACCAAAAGAAGCCAGACCTTTTCAGTTTCACCCTACAGCAGGATAATGACCCCAAAAAACACCAACAGGCTGTGTAGAAGAAAAGAACAAGACTATCAGCCTCAAATGATGGAACTGCATCCATCATTTGACTTTGCAGAGTGAAAGCACAGTCAGTGTACAAGTCATTACTATCTATAAGACGGACACTACAGAAAAGCATTTTCCAACCATTAATTGTGCTTCTATTTAAATTAATACATTGAGTAAACACTGTTGCAGAAAAAACAAAAGACAAGAGGAGGGGAGACAGATTTGGAAAGCATCCAAACCACCTTTTACTGTTCTTTACTTTTAACATGTGCATGTTTATTTGTAGTGGGTTTTCCCACTGGTGTGATATCCAATCTAATATTACCAGTTCCTGCCAGTTGTTTTAAATTGAGATGGTCAAACAGTAAGGCTGGGAAATTCAACATTATAAAAATGATCATTACACCAGCTTTTTATTTTGCCATTATAATAACAGAAGTCGATAAGCATTTGTATGCAACCATATTTTTGCACTGGCCTGCACAGGGCATAGCTGGTTTCCACTGTCAGAACCTAACAAACGATACACCCTGTACTTCCCATAACCATGGTCACCCAGCACAACCTCACCAGGATGTTTTCTAGCTCAAAATGAGGCAGAGGTGAAACCATGTTGATCATGTGCTCATGCATACATGTACCATTCCATTCAGCTGGCTCAAGCAAACACTTTTTACAAGCAACTCATTTTAGTAGTTCAATTTCAAAAAAAGTTACGGGAGGGTGTTGATGACAGAGAGGCTGCTGAACTGAATATGCGCACTGCACTCACTTCAAGATACAGTATGTTGTTGTAATGACAAAAGAGCCAATAGTATGTTATGAGAAAATAGAGTATGGCCAAATAACATGAAAACATCTCATAAAAACGAGTAAAGACTCTTGTAATAATCCTGCAGGCCCCACTGAGAGGTACTGGCTAACCCTTTTTTAAAAACAAAATATCAAGCCGAACACTTTAGCTTTTATTTTTTACTTTTGGGATTTGCGCAAATTTCATGCCAGTTCGACCACCAAGCCCCAAGCGCACAGTTCAAAAGCCAGCATCTGTGATGGCATGGGGCACATGTTAGTGCACACAGCACGAGTAACTTGCACACCTGTAAAGGCATCATTAATATTGAACCATATATTTTGGAAAGGGACGACACAGTGGTGAGGTGGTTAGCACTGTCGCCTCACAGCAAGAAGCTTGCGGGTTTCAGCCTTTCTGTGCGGAGTTTGCATGTTCTCCCTGTGCCTGCATAGGTTTTCTCTGGGTGCTCCAGTTTCCTCCCACAGTGCAAAGACGTGCAGCTTAGGTTGATTAGCCACTCTAGAATTAGACATTATCCGGAAAAGCCTCTGGCGTAAAACGTGCCAAGTTTAACATGCGAATCATCAGTTGGATGGGGCAACTGATGATTCACTGTGGCGACCCCCAACAGGAACAGCCAAAAGAGGATGATGCACTACCATCCAGACATCATCTTGTTCTTTTGTCTTTTGTTTTTTCAACAACAAGATAATGCCAAACCACATTCTTCATTTATTACAACAGCATGGCTCCATAACAAGAGTCCGGGTGCTGAACTGACCACTTGTGCAGCTATGGCACACTGCAGCGGTCTTTTTATAGACAACAAAGTAACACTTTTTTTTTTTAAGACCGTTTTATTAGTTTACTAACTTACAAATTAAAGCTTTTGTCAAAGTGCTTCTTTTCCTTTTCTTTTGTTGCTTTATGGATAGTTGTCATGTCATTTATAAGGTATCCAGTCTGTAGTTTTTGAAGGACTGTTTCACAAAGCCAACAGCAGCCTGCAGCATGAGGGCACAATGCTTCTGGCATATGCAACATGTCATGTCCTCCTCATCATGTCTGAGCCAGTAAATCTGTCCAGCCAAGGCAGGTCAAAACCACTTGTGTCTTGGAGAAAATTTGGGACCGTGAATAAAAGGTGATATTAAAATCACATAAATGTCAGCTTTGCATTAATACACTCCTAATGACTTAGAAACTGAGTAACTTTACCCTTGTCTTGACTCCTCTCCTGCACTCTGACTCTGATCATCTCTACCAGCAGTTCCAACCACTTCTTGTGGCTCTTCACTACTTTCAGACCCAATACATTTACCACAATCTCACCAGTAATGTCAACTACTACCTTTTAATTGCCTATCAGATCATTTCTGCACACTGTTCCACCTGCCCTTTGTGATTCTCCTCCTCACATACTCATTTTGTAAATTTACCACTGATTCAGTGAGCTTTATCTGCAACTGTTCAACTGATTCAGTGAGCTTTATCTGCAACTTAAAACCATTACACTGTAATGTGATGTAATGTTAATTTAGGAAACCTTTTTACAAAACTGAACACACTTGAGTGCAAAAGAAACAATCTCAGCTGACTACTGCAGAGCAGGGTCAGTGCTTGGGGATCTGTGTTTAAGACGCACATTTTCCTATGTAATACATTATTTGGCCCCTCATACTTATAATACATATCCTAAATAAGTATGACAGCAGTCGTGTCCGCCATGCCCGATTATTCTACAGTAAGCCACTCAGCAACAGTCAAGTGCTGTGGGCTAAGACCCGTCACCACACTTAGTTTTACGTTTGTGAAACACACATTCTAACTAAATGAGCAGCAACCCAATCATTTTCTCCTCCATCAGTATAGTGCTGAGAATCAAAATAAAAACACACATTATTGCAGTTCATCTCTGGCTACAGTACTTATCCACAAAGTTAGCTAAGAAACCGACTGTTCAGAACCAACACAAACATTGTGATTAATGCAGGAATCAATCCCAAAGCCTTTGAAACACCTCCTCAAATCAAAAGGTACTGCAGTGTGTGATGTGGAGGTTCCTTGTAAACAATGATTTCCATTTCATAGCAGAGACAGGGTTCTCACTCTTTAAGAAAAAATAAAAAAATTCTATGATGTTTTCAATGATGTAAAGCTGTGATATTAAATGGGGGGCACATCCTAGACTAAAATGTTACTGCTCTGTCAATGTATGAATTAATATGCTAGGATGAATGTGTGCGCTTTACTTCCTGATCTCTCTACAATCTCTTATGTCATAGGTCAGGGTATGAAAAAAAAAAAAAAAAGACTTTGATCATAACAAAAAAAGCAATCTGACTTGACTAACAACAAAAAGGAAAACACTCAAGAAGAGCCAAACACTGCAAAACTCACTAAATGAACCTGAACAAGGACCAAGCTGTAGCCAGTAACTTTGCCTCTTAATTCAAACTGAATCTTGGCCTGCTCATAGGCTTTACGCTGGCTGCCTTTCCTGACACAACCCTCCCATTTTGCCTTATGCCATTTGTAATTTATACATGTAAAATGTTCTTCTAATCTGCCAGATGGAAATGTGCCAACATATAGGCCTATGTGAGAGTCAACATGACAAAAAAAGCAAAGAAAAAGGTTCACCAAATGAGCTGCTGTAATGTCAAATACAACTGGGTACTTTTGCTCTTTCAGCCCCATCTTTAGTTTGTATTTGTTTACATTTTGCCACATTGGTGCCAATAAAAATACACCAAATTAGCTGCTTGCCACTCTGTTTCATGCTCATGCGATTTGACCTATATCTCCAAATTCACCTCAAGAATACACTTGACCCTAAAATCTACCATGCCCAGCTGGAAAGACGTTTAGCTTTGTCCTGCTTAATGCCCATTTCCATTAATGGCCATGTAGTGTTACCAACCTAGAGAACATTGAAGCAAATGATAATCCTGCACACGGTGGAGCTTTGAATCTTAAATGTGTTTAAAAGAAAAGCTCATTACTATCCAATAATTATTAGTGGTTGCATTTCAAGTGTCAAACTACTTAGTTATTGTTGCCTGGCTACATTCCATTGCGATTTTATCCACCCAGTTTATTTTAGTCATACCCTCTTCACCAACGTGGTGTAGTCAAAAGTCAATGGCTTAGGGTATTCAGAGCACAGAAAGAACATTAGCCTACTAAAAACAGGACAAACTTCTTTCTTCTATCTTTGCTATTCTAAGTTTATCTCGCACATTGCCTTAATTTCAGCTGCCACCTCATGCCAAGATTTGACAGCACTCTCTCAGAAGGAAAATATAAAAATGTCAGATTAATTTCCAGGTTGATGCAGTGCTTTTCCAGGACATTGTACAATGTATTTCAAATCTTCAATGACAAAATGTGACTAGAAAAAAGGTTTTAGTCAACTGAAAGTCACAAAATGCAAAATAATGCAGGTGCGTGTTTTAATCATCTTGTAATGAATGTCACTTCAGTTCTACTTTGAGTTGGAATTATCATATGCAGTAAAAGACAATATGCATCACTAGAAAAGGTTTTGCCTTAAACTCAACTGAATGGCTTCTTTCCTGTAAGATTTCACGCAAGTTTCTTCAGACCTTAGAACTGTGTGTGAACTTCTAACTTATGTGTGACCATATACACAATCAGCCATAACATCATGACCACTGGCAGGTGAAGTGAATAACACTGACTGTTACAGTATCACCTGTCAGTGTGTGGGGTATATTAGTCAGCGAGTGAACATTCAGTCCTCAAAGTTGATGTGTTGGAAGCAGGAAAAATGGGCAAGTGTAAGGATCTGAGTGACTTTGACAAAGGCCAAACTGTGATGGTGAGATGACTGGGTCAGATCATCTCCCACACTGCTGGTCTTGGTGGGTGTTGTTGGTCTGCAGTGGTTAGTACCTACCAACAGTGTCTAAGGAAGGACAAATGGTGAACTGGTGACAGGGTCATGGACGCCCACGGCTCACTGATTATGAGGTTACCCTACTTTAGATTAAACTATGTACTTTTCAAAAGATTAAAATTGATTTGAATCTTTGTTAAAATGGTTGAAAATGAGAAATACTGTCCATTGGTCTCTATGAAGAGAAAGAGTCAGGGGCTGTAGTGGTGATATCACACCTACTAGATTGGTGAGGCTGTTGAATTTGTCTAAAGAATTCTCTCTAACTCGTCCTCACAACCACAGTTTTCACTCCTTGTACATAAGTTTTTCACTGAATTGTAGACACACCTGTGCTCTTCCTAACAATAGAACTGTGGAAGCAAATGGATTCACAGAAGATATACAGTGAGCTGCAGAGTGACAGGAGTGCCAAACAACTGCCACATTGACTCCTATGTAAACAGTGTTAGGCAGGTGGTCATTATGTTATGGCTGATCAGTGTATGCCCAAATTAACCCTCACCACACTGTACCAAGAGAGTTAACAACATCCGGCGAGGCTGCTGCCTTGACCAATCATGCATGGGGAACAATCAAGATTGGGACCTTGTTAGAATGTGTATTCACTGCTACTCAATTTGGGTAACAGTTAACGCACCACAACGACATGCCATGCATTTTCTTTAGTACCGGATGTTAAACTGTGTTCTTTATCTATCAATGCAGACACAGTGGTGCTAAGGGTAGAATAGGCCAAGTTAGCAACATGTCTAACCAAAACACAATGAAAACTCCCAGGCTGGAAACATGCATGAAGCCAGTCACGTCGGCTTGCTACAACATGGCCATATCATGCCTATAACACTCCCCCTGACCAACACAGCCCTGTGAGTTAAAATGCAGCAGCAAGTTGTGTTAATATGAACAAACGTCACTTTGACGGCATGGGCGTCCCTGGAAAAGACGTCGTCTTGAAGGCAGCATGTGTTGCTGCAAAATCTCTATGTAATGTATGTTACCTTGGCTAAGGGCACTGACAACCCCAGACCATGACGGACCCTGGCTTTTATATTTGTTGCTGGTAACGGTCTGGATGGTCCTTTTCGTCTTTGGTCCAGAGCACACGGCGTGCATACCTTTGAAAAAAAGACGTGAAATACTGATTTGTCTGACCACAGTACACATTTCCACTGTGTGATAGTCCATCCCAGATGGCTCTGAGCTCAGAGCAGTTGACTGCACTTCTGGACACAGTTGACACACGGCTTCCTTTTGGAACAGTACAGTTTTAAGCAGCATTTATGGATGTAACTACATATTGTAGTGCCTGACACAGGTGAGCCAAAGTCATCCTGAGCCCATGTGGTTATATCACTTATAGAAGAGTGACGATTTTTGATGCAGTGTGGTCTGAGGGATCAAAGTGCTCGGTCATCCAGCTTAGACTTGCACCCTGGTCCTTTACATACTGAAATCCCTAAAGATTATTTGAACTTTTTAATTATGTTCAGCAACCGTAGAGGGCAACATATGTCTTCATATCTTTCTTTAAGGAACATCGTTTTTAAACATTTCAATAATTTTCTCATGCCTATATTGGCAAACTGGCGGTCCTCAGCCCATCTTTGCTTCTAAAGGGCTTGGCCTTTCCTGAATGCCACTTTTGTACCCAGTCGTTATTGCAGTCACCTGTTGACATCACCCGTTTCAAATCAAATCACCATTTCATTGTTTTATCTCATTACTGGCCCTGAAATGCAACTGTCCCAACTTTGTTTGGAATGTGTTGTAGCATCAGAATTGAAGTGAGTGTTTGTTTTGAACAAAGAATAAAATTGATGAGATATCACATCAAATAATGTGCTACCATGGCACCAATTATATTAGTTTCTGCAATGATAGATATTTATATATTAAGAAGAAGAAAAAAAAACTAACATTCAGTACTAACAAAAACACATGGCATGCCGTTATGGTGCGTCAACTGTGGCCCAAATTCAACAATGAATAGCAGTGAATGCTCATGCTAACAAGGTAAACAAGAGTATTCTTCCTCTGGGTGTCCACATCCCGATCATCTCCTGTACACGATTGGTCAATGCAGCGCCTTTGCAAGATGACTTTGAAGGTGACTTTCAGTCGAATGAAATAAATTTTCCTGTCATTTCATTATTGAAGATTTCTTTAAAAAGTGTTAAAGTAGTCCCATTCTCAGGAACCCCATATTGTGTATAATCTCATCTCGTGAACTTCTGAGTGCTAGTTACAATCTGCCATATTGTAAACATTGTCGTGCATTGACACATGCAGCGTTTCCAGTGGTAACATTTCCACGTGGCACCACGCCAATTTCTTTACCACCACAGGAGAAAAATCAGTCCAACCAATCAATCATTTAATCAAGCACCTCAGTGACTCGCCCGGAATCAAGTAACAACACGACGAGTCTCACACACACACAGATGCCATTAAGGTGAACTCAAACACGTTAAGCCATACAACTCCATTCTAACAAACATGTCCACGACTTACGCATGTGACAATTGTTGCCCAGCACATTTCTGCTGTTGGTCGGCCTGGTGAAGACTGACTGTCCATCCACTGCCCTTCCAGATCATCAGAGCTGATGAACAGCTGCTCTGATGCTGAACACATTTTTCACTTCTCGCTCTCAGTCAAGCTGTGGTTATCGTGTTGAGTGAAGCACCGGTGAACTTTTGAGGGCTTAATTTAGCAACTACTAACAACCAAAAAAAAAAAAGATTACAACTGTCATATATACACACACACACACAAAAATAACATATATTAATCCATGTAATTACTAAATGTTTGTTCATCTCCATAGAGAGAGGGAACATGGATTAGTCCTCCCCGGCAGAGGACACTGCCCCCATGCCAAACCTATTGATTGACAGGTTACACCGCACACGCATACCTGGCGATATAGACAAACACAGTAAAGAAAAAAAATTTTTTTTTTCCAATTAATCACACTGCCATTGTGTTGACAAAAGAAAGAAAAGTGAACGTGCCTGTCACGGCAAGGCAGCATCTTAAATTACCTGGTTTGTCTAATAAGCAAACAAAAAACAAAGATATTCAATTTACAAGGACATAAGACAAATCAGCACATTTGAAGCTGTAATGGGTAACTAACTGAATTTATAAATCATCTTTGTAGGAGTTATTGATATAATCTCACAGTATGACAGTTCAACAGAAAGTGACAGCCTGTATAGTCTGAGCAGCTCTTAGAAACCAGAAAACCACTATGGCTACTACAGAAGATCCAGAGTAGCAGTATAAGCAGGTTAACCAACACTGTTGAGTTACATCACTTCCCATGCATTTTGAACACTACAGGAGGAAAGTTTCCGCATGTGAGCCTCAGCATGTGTGCATCAGGTCAGAGCAGAGTATAATTTCACATCCTTTGCAGCAAGCTACTACGAAGGCAACTGATTTCCTGTCAACATTGTCAGACACACACTACACAAGACTGAATTCTACAGAAACGTAGCTGTATAAGCATCTGCTAGCTGTGTGTGTCTGTGTATTCACTTTAGGGTTCCAAACCCCTCACACCACCATCTCTGTCTCTCCTTACAGTTCCTATAAAAAGTATTCACCCCCATGAATGTTTTACCCTTTGTTGATTTTATAAATCAATCATGGTCAATATAATTTGGCTACCATTACACCATGAAGTCAAAAGAACACTCCAAGTAACTAAGAGAAAAGGTTATTGAAAAGTATGACTCAGGGAATGGATACAAAAAAAATTTCCAAGGCACTGAACATCCCCTGGAGTTCAGTTAAATCCATCATCAAGCAATGGAAGGAATATGGCACATGTCTAAATCTGACTAGATCAGGTCGTCCTCAGGAACTAAGTGACTGTGCAAAAAGGAGACTAGAGAGAGAGACACCAAGACACCTATGACTACTCTGAAGGAGTTACAAGCTTCAGCAGCTGAGATGGGAGAGACTCTGCATACAACAACTGTTGCCCAGGTTCTTCACCAGTCAAAGCTTCATGGGAGAGTGGCAAAGAGAAAGCCACTGTTGAAAAAAACTCTTTATTAAATCTTGACTAGTGTTCATCAAAAGACATGTGGGAGACGCCATGGTCAAGTGGAAGAAAGCTCTTTGGTCTGATGAGACCAAAATGGTGCTTTTTGGTATCAGGCAAGATGCAACCTGGCAGAGCTTGAGTAGTTTCACCAAGAATGGAGTAAAATTGCAGTGTCCAATGTGCAAGACTGACTGAGACCTATCCACACAGACCCAGTGCTGAAACTGCAGCCAAAGGTGCAGCTACTAAATACTGACTTGAAAGGGGTGAATATTTATGTAATCACCTATTTCCCATTACATATATTTTATTTAATTGATATTACTTTGTAGAAACTTGTTTTCACTGACCATTTATTTTGTAATTTCTTGTTAAAGCCAAATTATATTGACCAAGATTGATTTATAAAATCAATAAAAGGGCCAAATATCCAAGGGGGTGACTACTTTTCATAGGCACTGTATGTCTCCATCCCTCTCTGTCACTACAAAGAGAATAAGGCGATCACCCAGTGTGCCTCTTTAGATGCTAAATCTCATCAGAGGATGAGGCATTTAGACCACTACCGTCCCCTCTCCTTCTCATAGCACACAGGGTGAGGAGACCAGAGAAGGTAAACTATATCCATGCAACCATTAGGTCCTGTAGATCAACCTGGCAAAAATGTTGACTGGCTAAAAATTTTTCCACAGCACCATCTTGTTCCAAGTCACTTGGGAACAAAGGGCGTTCAAATACTGTACATTAACATTCACACAATGAGCAGAACTTTTGAGCTCTCAGGAATCAAGATGAAGCAGCAAATCATTTTTGCACTCATGTTTCCCAATTTCATAGTGTTGGCATCTGATGAGCCTTCACTCTAGATTACAGATGGGCATTTCAAGCTAAAATGCTATTCAATAGTCGCTGGGAACTATTCAACATGCATCTGTGGTCAGAAACACCTTTTCAACACTTGCCAAACAACTGTGCAGCTCACATGCATTATCATCATATAGTTTATCCAGTCGTGTTGTGACCATTTTCTTGATAGGACTGTATACTCCAGCTGAACAAATGCCATCAAACTTCAAAAATCCTCCCCTTGATGAAGCTAATGGGTAGCATGTCTATCATCTTTGTGATGAGGGCTGTTATTTGCTCTGCACGTTGATCATCAAACTTCCTTCTTCGGGTGACAAAGCTAGTCACTGTTGATCTGCAGAGGGCACCCCACTTTCTGCTGGATGCCTCGCCTTCAAGTGGCTGTGCATAGTTGTCTATTTATGATATGCTAACTCAAAGAAGTTCCACACAAAACTTTTTGATGTCTGTATTCTCTGCATGTTTCTACAGTCTGTATTTGGTGCTGTAGTAAAATAATAAACTGACCTCATTATTTCAAGATGCTGGTAAAAGCAAGGGAAAACATTGCTCCGTTTTTAGAACAAAACCATAGTTGCATGAAATATTCAATTTCTTTAGGTTTAACGACTATTGGAATATTCAAACATCATTGCCTATCCCTACTCTGGACATAGTCACATTGCATTTTCTCACCGGTAGCTGTGGCAGGGATGATCAAATAAAAGGTATTATTCCCATGAGGAAAACATTCCTCATCTCCATTATTAGTGGTGCATCTGTTGCTTTATTTCATCACAACAGTACGAGTGACTAATATCTATGTAATGCCCTTAGCAGCTGTATGTCTTCCTACAAAAGACAATCTTTGGCAACAAATTCTGAAAACCTTATGTCAGAATCTTCTCCACAAGCTAATTACATTTAATGGAAAAAAAAGGTACAGTATAAATTATCTATGCACTAGTATAAAGTGCAATCAGTAACACACTGCTTGTTATTAATATACATTCACTGACCACAACCTGTCACAACCTGAGGGTTGGATGAACTTTAACATGGTTATATACATATCACAAGCAATTAAAGTCATACAATACTAACTGCTATTGATATAAAAAAAAGATGTTGCTGCAGTGTTCAGCAAGTTAACTGTTTAATCCACTCATTTTCTCAGTTAATATACTGTGTTTTCTATAAAATAGTGAAAAATTACTGTGTCTGACCAACAATCAAAATTAACTAATTAAATTTACTAAACTATGAGCACAAAGAAAAGCAGCAAATGTTTACATTTTAGAACAAAACGTTTGGCAAAAGTTTGGCATTTTATTAGGAAAGTTATGGAAATGATAAATCAATTAACACAGTTCCCAATAACATTTATCTTGATCAACTGATCAATCAATCCCCAAAATGTTGCAGCTTGAATGTCCTGTGAGCTCTGAGCACCACTGAGATGTAGCTGTGGGCAGTATCTTTACATCAGGCCATAAATGTAACCTGTTAACTCACAGTAGGCCACTGGTAACTCCAGTTAAACAACACTAAAGCCGCATGAACAGCTGGTAATTTCAGGACAGAAGAAAAAAGGCCTTTCCTTTGCTCCTTGTGTGTTGTAACCACAAGCAAACCAGGTCCTAAAATAAAAGTAAATATCAGGACTCTGACCTTGAAGTTTTATTACCCATTCTAACAAAGCGAGACAACATTTTTTTTTTTTTTTTAAGCTGTTTGGTTCAGTCATCGCTGGAGGCAGGCACATGACCCTTTGAGCTCAGCATCATCATTAACTGCTCCAAAGTTCTTTCTCGCCTGAAACCATAAGTAATCATCGAGCAGCTCTAGCATGTATAGTTTTAGCTGACTTGATAAATTAACAGGCCCTCAGCAGCTAGGCTCAGGAATTCACACCGACTGTGCAGCTCTATCAGAGCTAGAGGCCATCCGTTCAGCCAAGCCCAAACCACTGAATATCACTGGCAAGTTGGTGCAACTGAATGCAGCATTACACTGTGGTGCATCAGAGACAAGGGACCCAAATAGGAACTCTAATGAAAACAGTGCCATTAATGCACAAGCCCAGCATAAAGCTCTTCTCATATTTTAACAGACAACCGAAGTACACCTACACTTACTTACATTCCAATGCATTTATTTTTAAAATGCTGAAATGCAGGGATGAGCATTTCAAGCTAAAATGCTATTCAATATTCGCTATTCGCCCCCACACACACTGAGAGTCCTACTCTGTTATTGGCTAGCACCCTATTGCCAGCATTGTACTTGTCATGTGCGCATGCTGTGACTTTACCTGCAAGTCCCCAGTGTTCCGTGGCGGCAAAAAGCACTTTCACAGGGGTTTTCAGCAGTGTCCTGCTCCGGCATTGCTTTGAAGAACAGCATTCTGTATTTTCCAGCTACTTATATACTGGCAAGTGACCGTCACCTACAATTCAGTTGTAAGCATTGTCCATGCATCCGCTGTCAGATGCCTTTTCAACACTTGTCAATTGACTGCCTATTATCGTGGTACAGCTTATCCAGGCATGCTGTGACCATTTTTCTTGATAGCTGCAGTCTGTGTACGTTTCTGCTGTTTGTATTTGTCATTGTAGTAAAATGATATACTGGCCTCATTATCACATTATTTCCATGTGCCAGTAAAAGCAAGTGAAAATAGTGACTCTTTGGTTTTAAAGACAAAAGCATAGTCACATGAAATATTCGATTTTTTTATTTTATTTAATGACTATTCAATTATTCTTCAGTTATTGCCCATCCCTGTTGAAAAGCTGGTTACAGTATTGTGCAGTTTCAATACACGTCAACTACTTGTACCAATGCATTTATTATTTAATACTGTGACAACTGCATGTACACACAGAAGGTAACCATGTGTCCCGTTCTGACCACTGAGCCCTGATAATCCCTACAATGGGTGGAACTGATCAGTGTCAGTCTCCCAGTCTAAGTGAAGGTGTTAGTCAGTGACATCACCCGATATAAACTTTGGCTGATATAAGAGCCGTGCAGCAGCTTGGCCTGAAAGCCCATGTTAAATGTAATGATTTCAGTCTGAGGAATCAGGTAGAAAATGTGATATATCAAGTCAGATCTGAGAATTTTAACACCAAAACTCTTTGCAAAATAAAGACATTTGCCCCATCTAATCTGAAACGCCATAACTGACCACACAACTTCAAACTGCTCAGTGCATGTGATGTTAGTCTGCGGTGAGGGAAGAAAGAAGGAAGAGGAGATTAGCCAACAGCAGCTCAGTGTAGTCCTGTCTGTGCTGTTGACAGTTTGGCAGCTAAACTGTCTGTAGCCTCCAGGCTTTACTACAGGAAATCTCTGCCATGTCAACACCATGTTTCCTCTGAGACAGACAGGCACAGACAAACAAAACAAAGCCAAAGAAATAAACTACACCAGAAGCTCAGTAGACTTCACTTAACTAGACACCTGAAGAAGTGAGTGATCATCTTCCTCTGGAGAACACATGCACCCATCCGCCAACCATTACCACTAGAATCTAAGCTACCATAATTTATACCTTTGTTCCCAAATGGAGGACAGCACACAGGAGCTGGCTAGCTGTGTGTGTAATTACACTCAAGTGAGGAAATTCAGGGCCGTGTGTTTGGGGCTGGGATTTGAGGCCCGGAAGGAAGGAAGAGAGAAGAGGGGGGAGGGGGTGGGTGGCAGGGTAGGAGAGTGAGACAAGAAAGAGAGGCAGTGAAGCTAGAGAAAATCTGGTCATTTTACGCACGGCTGCCTCGTTAATAGACAGCGCGTGTGTGTGCGGCGTGCACACTGGTGAGTGTG
>NW_018128225.1:127341-170619 GCF_001952655.1 Monopterus albus | reverse complement strand
CTGTGTTGATCCAATCTGGTCCCTGCTTTTACCATGTGGTAGTAAAAACCACTGGCCGGCTCTCAGCCTGATCCCAGAGGACACAGAGGCTGAGAGACAGGCAAAGCACAGGAGAGGACGGTAGGAGGGGGCAGAGAGAGAGAGAGAGACAAGTAGGCCACAGGGGGTGGCCAAGGAACCTGCTAATGGGGACAGTGTGTGTATATGTGTGTGTGCACGCGCATGTGCTCAGTGAGCTAAAGAACATGTTTCTGCAACCGTCTAGTGTCTGTAGATCACTCACTTATGTGAGTGTATGTAAAGGTGAGGGGCTCAAGTATATGTGCAGTGTTTCCCCTAGGTTTACAGCTTTTTTTGGGGGGGGGCACACAAACACTTAAAGGAATCATGGCGCTCGCGTGGTTTGGTTAATGACAGCTGTCAATATAACAACTGAACAATTATTTGAACTGTACATTGAACTAAACACTTTTTATGTCAATTATCCACAATATGTGTAGCCGTTATCACTGCAGTGTATCTTTCTGGTCTTCTGGGAGAACATTTCCAGAGCCTCTTGATATGGGAAGTCAAACGTCTGGCGGGTTTATGGGGCTCTTTTCTGTACTTGGACCCTGAGCAGGAGAGCTACTCCGGCTGCTACCCACAGGAGAGAGAGAGTTGCCATCGTCACTACTCTGGGAGCATTTAAAAAAAAAAAAAAAAAGAAATGTCTGCTTTTCAAATGGTTGACGCGACATATTTCCTGATGTGTACTCTCTATCCGCTGGTGGGAGTGTGCGCACGTACACTGGGACGGAACTCAGCCGTGCGCGATACAGAGAGCAGAGGAGAACTGTAAATGTGTGACCATGACATGTCATTATGTAAATAAGAAATAAGGATATTTAGTTTAATAAAACAAGGTATAGACCTGTTCTATAGGAAAGGTAACCTTAAATGACTTCTGTTGTGATCTGGAGCCAATATAATGGTAGGGGAAACACTGGTGTGCAATGATGACAAGAGGGAGGAACAGGAATACCTGAGCAAGTACAACAAAAAGTATGATTACATTATTCACTACTGTGTGAACTCGGCATTATTTCTTCCTTCCTCGTGTAAATAAATCATTTTAAATCCAGTCAATTTGCAACCTTACAGAAACTGTCCTTCCTAAATGCTTTGGACCTAAGTCCAAACAAAAGACTACAGCAGTTTGTATTTTGGAACACCAGCATGGAAAATGTACTCATGTAGTCTCATGATGGACCTCAAACAGAACTGCAGTTCATTATTTTGAGGTAAGATTAGATTCAACAAGTCACAGTGCTCTCGCAGTGCAAATCTGCCAACCTAAGAGTAAAAACAGTAATGTTAAAGAGCTTAGTTATACATATCAGCAAGCTAACATGTATGATTTGGATGTGATCTCTACACAAACCAACTTAAGTCACGCACATGGAAGCTTGCAATATCACAGACCAACTTCTTCAGAACTTTTCAACAATTCTACAAAAGAGAATTTTTTTCAAACTGCTGTGAAATGTTTAATAAATGCTGGTTTGGTGGACATTAGCTGATCCGCCAGCTTTTACTAAAGATGTCACTAGATGCAGTGTATACGGTTTATCAGGACTCATGACTCGACGGTTGAAGAACTGACTTTAATAATAATTTGGCCTAAAATATTGAAATTACAATCCATTCACCCAAATCATGCTGCATCCAGCACACTTCCATCAAAGCATACCCTCCGCCTTTCTATAAACATTATGTATCAAATTGCCACACAATATGGTGATGTAATACATTGTTAAAAAATGTGGAATATAAAACAGTGAGCTGTCATTTGTGTTTAATATAGATCTCGATGACTGACTCAATTCAAACTCGACTCATTTTTTGGGTGACTTGGACTCAAGGTTTAGTGACTTGACTACAACACTGCTGTATGCTCAGTAGGACTGATGTAACAGACATTCTTCAGTTTCTATTACCTGTTGCAACTGTTTATATTTGGAAAAGTACAAATATTGCACTTCATTTTTAGTTGAATGCAAGTCGAGTTACTCTAGCTGTGGACTGGGAACAGATCATCATTCTTGATGTGCATATGGCAATGCTGGTGTTTAAATTTTGTGTAGAAATTCAATGTGGAATGTATAAACCAAACTGCTGCAGATGAAGGGGAACTGCTACTCCATGATGCAAATGAGTCATCAAAGCAGCACACAGTCACTGCTACAGGTTTTGGGGAAACACCTGTAAAAATTTCAAAGGTGGTAGACTTGTCAGAAACTACAGAATTTGTCACTAACCAGGAGTCACAATCACTTGTTCCAAAAAAATCCACTAACGGCTTTGCATTGTAGACAAATTTGTAATCCCTGTGCAGAGAGAGTAAATGAATATGTGGACACATTTGAGTACTTTACTTCTCAGTCTAGATTTTCTCACACACACACACACACACAGCGGAGCAATATATTTTTTAAGTAGGATGAAAATCTAGCTGTTGGAATTTCGGCTCATTTGGGCACTGTAAATGAAAGTCACTTTCGGCTTTTTCCCATTTTAGGGGTCGTCACAGCGAATCGTCACATTGACGGCTCGCGTGATGACATTTCGCACACGTTTTACGCCGGATGCTCTTCCTGACGCAACCCTGACTCGAACCCGGGCCGCAGTAGCAAGAGCGCTGCGCCTTAACCACTAGCCTACCGGGGATGACATTTGGGCACGGTAAATAACGGCTAATAAGTTAGCTAACAATAATGTATACAATAAGCATTATAAGAGGAAGTGTTATGCAAATAGGTTTGCTGGAAATTTCATGGGAGATGCAAGCATTTTTTTTTTTTATCTGGTGGTTAACATGCAACATCCATGCAACATCCATGCAACATCCATGCATGCACTCTTCTTTAATAGGGTAAACTCTAATTCCCTTACATGACTGAGGAGGCTGCCTGAAGGGACCATAAGCCAGGATACACAAGAACATTCTTTGCGGAAGTCTTTTAAGGACTGACACACCCCCCTATCAGAAATCAGTTGGTGATTGGACACTGCAGATGAAGGGACTGGCAGGGAGGAAGTTACATGCCTGTAGGAACATATTTTGATTCATCTCTCCTTGCATCTTTTCATCCAATCTTTCATGGAAGCGACATAAAATAGCGAACGATGCAAATGAGGGACCAAGGAAGTTGGGATTTATCCATAGTTTCTCTACTGTCTGGCACTGCATCCATCTCCATCTTCCTTAACAGATGCCGATTCCACAGCAAAGTTGCACTTAACCTTTCCACAGACATGTGACTAACTCAAGGAGAAAAACTACAGAAAATGGAGGGGTGGAAAGTTGCACAGATGCTACAATTGTGTGCTGGAAAACTGAAGGTTTTTGAGGCTGAAACTACTTTTCAGTGATGGGATTCATCAGTAGCTGAAAGCACAAAACTCCCATGCATTTCCAGTGGACGGTCATGCATTTTAGCTTTGCTCATTTGTCTCCCAGCAGCACTGAGGGCACATGGTGTGCGAGCGCGAAAAGACGAAGAGGAAGAACAGGATGTGCCTCACATAAACACTGGGAGAGGTCAAAGATAGATTAAAAGGCACATACACATATGGGTCAGAGATGTACTTGACAGGCCGTCTCCACTATCACACACAAACACTTGAGAGCTGTATTACTGTAACGCCAACCTCTCTTCTAGACACAGCACTTGGTCCAGAAGGCCCTCGCTGCAGGAGAAAGACAGGGGAGGCAAGTGCGGAGGTGGGGCAGAGGGAGAGACAGGTGAGAGGGAGGGATGAGAGAGAGACAGTGATGACACTCAGTTCTGAATGTCACCACGGTGCTAAAGACACCCGCTAACCTTTTGGCTGGGAATGGAGGGAGGAGGGGAAGAAACAGGCAAGCAAAGATGGGGAGAAAACGAGGGAGTGATGGGAAAGGTGAGAATGACGAATAGAAAGAAGAGAGGAGGAGCTCATGCAAGGGCAGTGAGGGAGTGGGTGGGTGAGGGGAGCGGAGGCGGAATGATAGATGGCAAGATGAAAGACGGACAAACAACAGCATCACTTCTCATCTCTTTTAAACAGGACTGCCATACACAACACATGATGATGGGAGACAAAATGGCCACTGGCTCTGATACCCAATACAAGCCTTTCAACACTACACTGTCCAACTGGAGAACTGCAGCACCTGGTGCTATCCACCCTACTGAGAGAACAATATGTTGGCTAAGTATTAGCCATAAGCTTGGTGGTCAGCGTCGTACACCTTCAAAATAAAAGTTTGTCTGGTGATAGTGAGGGAAAGCTTTTGCGATTATTTCCAAGTCTAATATCTGACCAGAAAATATTTGCACGGTGGAAAGGATTATGGAGTACAACCTGCTGTGACCTCATAAATACAATGCGACAACTCCTGCACTATGAAAATGAGAAAGCTGCATTACC
The DNA here is from genome assembly GCF_001952655.1 of Monopterus albus. Taxonomy (NCBI): domain Eukaryota; kingdom Metazoa; phylum Chordata; class Actinopteri; order Synbranchiformes; family Synbranchidae; genus Monopterus; species Monopterus albus. The sequence continues at coordinate 166,164 of NW_018128225.1, read as the reverse complement.
CATAAACCCAGTATCCACCAATCACGTTTTAGATTTACCCAAAACTTGTTAAAACTGGAATCAACCATACAGGTTTATCTGCCTGCAGATATGAATTCATTTATAAAAAGCATAATATTAAGCTGGCTTTTACTGATGTGTAACCTAAAACATTACTTTTTTTTTTGCTAAGAAAACATCATTTAAGCAGTGACTGCAGGCTACTAATCATGTGGAGACCCCCAGCTAGTGATACTCAGCATGGCCCAACAGAAGGCACTGTCTGTTGTCCAAGAAGAGAAGTTGGCAAAAAAAAAAGGCTGATGCTCACAGAGCTTTTGCTTTGAGCACAGGATACAGTTAAAAATTACAAACATTTAAGAGGGGTTGAAATTGTTGAGTTGTAAAGGATAAGCTGAGACAATAAAGCAGATTTTATGATGTTTTGGAACATTTCCACACATCCACAGTAACAATTACACAGTTAAAGTGTTAAGGATTTTTTATTTGTTGGGCTTTCGTTGGTACTGTTCATGTCAATGGAACAGTGACAAGGATATCTTACCTATCACTCTATACTACTATACTTATCAGAAGCCTCACAGAGGTAGTAGTTCTGCGCACACACACACACACACACACAGTATGACCCTCAGCCCACCACGTAGTTTGGAAAAACAGGAAGAGATGCAGCAGGACTTCTGGATTTCTCTCAGTAATCAGAGCTACCTCGGGGTACCTTTAAGGTACATTTAGGACCAAAGGTGGAAGTAGTACTCAAATTCTCTACCCAAGTCACTTTCGGCTTTTCCTGTTTTTTTTTTTTGAGGGGTCACCACAGCGAACAAATGTAATGAATCTTAATTTCTATTCCATGACAACAAAATAGAAAGCAGCACTGTTTGTGGGTAAATTAACATTTGGAACTGCCTGTTGCACATTTATAGGAAACCTACTTACATAGCCCTTTTGCCACAAACACTGTTACTGCTCACTGACACTCCTCGGCCGTGCCTAGCTATACGGAGGTGGTTGACACACTTGGGCTCAGACACCTCAAGTCACCAAACACTGTGCAGTCTTTCAGATCAATGGTGTGCCATTGTCATTTTCTTTTCTAAAGTGAAGTTACACTTCTGACCATTTACTACAGTGCATCTTTCACATTGCTGTAGGTTACAACAGTGACACTAGGCATCTGTACTAGCTCATACAGACTGTAAACATGCCAATATGATGTAGTCACGTAGACAAGTTCTGGCAGACAGCTAGATACATACGTCCTTGTGAACAATACTCTTTGTTTGCAAGGGTTTGTGTTTAGGAACCAATAAGCAGAACTGAAATTCTGTTTTGTTCTTGTTTGTTTGTTTTTTTTTAACAGTACCCAGTACTTGGCATTTTGGATTCATTTCTAATTTGGAGCCAAGTTTTGGCTCCCAACCCTAACAGAATACAATCACCAGCCATAAAAAGCTATTGTTAGGCTATAAAAAAAAATAAAAAAAACTGCACCATGGTCCCATGACCAACTTATAACTTGATTTACAGCACTTATCTCTTCTACAAAACCCTTCCCTCTTAGCGTGACCTGATCTAGCTAGTGATCATGGCTCTATGAGAACAGTTTGTAACGGAGTTTAAAAATAACACGGCTGTAAAGGTGGACAAGTAGGAGTTTCCATGTTGTGTGATTATAAAAAAATTGAATAAAAAAAATTTCTATTTCAGCCCCATCACAGCCCAACAGCTTTCCACTTTTTGATTGTCAACATTCAGCCATTTTAAATGAGAGTTAGTTTGTAACAATATGAACATTCATTAATTGAATCAATGTCATCCAGATGTGGGGAAAAGGAAGAAATAGTAATAGTAATAAAACTGATGGACTGCAATCTGCTTAAAGGACCTGCCACAAAACTAGAGAGCAGGTTGATGGCAATTTTGCCAACAGTACAACTGACGGGAAAACCTGTACATTCTAGAGTCTTAAGAGCAAGGTCAGGATTGGGCTATCCTGAATGACAACTTTAGGGCTTCAGAGCTTTGCCAGTAACAATCAATGAATATGTGAATATTCACTTAGGTGGTGCAAAGTTTATGTCTCCGTTCTCAGCTGAGATTGTGCCGAGCTTAAATAAAAATAAAAAATAAAAACCCTTTTGCTATTTCCGTCACTGTGATGTGAGATCAACTTATGGTTTTTACCTGGGAAGATGTCTCACTCTGAATTGATGGAAGGACAGAAAAGCACTCAGTTCACTAAGTGTTTAGTGGTGTCAGAGTGATGCTGCTTTACCTCATAAATGATCTTCTGCTAACAGCAGATAAAATGTTGTCTGTCCACTGGCTGCAGCAAAGTCACAAACCTGACAACAGCGAGTTTCATTCTGTCCTGTAATCAATTTAAGTCACGGAGGTAATGTCAGTTAACCAGAAACCGCGACGATCAGTCCTACCAATTTAATGCATCATTCTGTTAAAACAATACTGTATTTGGGTCCAGCCATGGTCAGAATATACATAATTACAAAAGATGACTAGTAAGGAACAGTGATTGATAACATGCAAGAAGAGTAACATGTAGTAGAACGTACAAAGGCTAACAATGACAACATCAGTGAGGTGGCAGAGCAATGGAATGGTTAAATCTTTGTTCTGAGAATATGGCAGCAACAACTAATCAATTAAATCAATAAAAGTTCATTAAAAAGTAGCTGGCAATGAATCTGTACATTATTTAGGTCTGGTTAGTTAGCTGTGCAAGAGGACCCTGAGTGAACGTGTCACTGAAACGATCCAAAACTGAAAAAGGGCTGAAGTCGGGGGTACAACAGGGGAAGGTGGACAGCTGAAGTTGTCTAAAGTCTGGGAGCCCGAATTTTACAGACATAAAGAAGACTGCTAAGTGCTAGGCCAAGTATGGAAGTCTTATCTGTCACGGCACAGGAGCACAATGACGATAATACATGAGTGCCTAAAGAGAACACGAGTTGGAGTTATAGATGAAGGGGATTCTGGAGTATGCCAAGTCTACAACATTAGCTTTACACATTGTGAGGAAATGTAAGACACTAAACTACAGTGACAAGCAGGCTATACATTTGAGTTTGAAGGGCAAGGCTACTTGGCCTTCGATTTCATACTTTTTCACACAGGGGACAAAGGTCACCTGACTGAGCCTTAAGGCTGAGACAAATTACATGATGCATTTTTTTATGCAGCTTATCTTACACAGCTTTACTGTGCCTGAGCAGTAACGTTACAAACCCGGGTTTGGTGTTCATAACATATGTTTAATTTAAAGTGCAGATGTCCATAGAACAGTTAAAATATGCAGAGACAGTACAGTAACTGTGCACCTTTAGACTCAAAGGCATGCTGAGCTCTAGGTGCTCTCTGCTGATGTTGCCCAAGATGATGGATTGGAGGAAACATAGATGTTTTAAGGACAAAAACGGAAAAGACGTCTAATTCCTCATAATTATCCTGGTGCAATAATCATATTCTTCTGGCATCATGATGACAAAATGACCAGCATCATTTCTAGGACTGTGAAAAATAAAAATAAGTGTATAATGGCTGCCTATTAAGGCTTTCACCTGGTTATTAAATAATAAATTTTACTTTTATACAAATTCTCTCATCTCACAGTGCAAATTCTGCTTTTACACTGCATAATGACTTGTTACTGACAATATTAGTGCTTATTTAGCATATATAATATTTCAAATAGAGAAAATGTGGTACATTTCATCATTACATGTAACATATTACAGCTTCTGAGGTTTCTTGCAGCTTGTAGACAAAACCAAATATTACATCCTTTGATCTGCTTAAAACTAAAGGCAACTTTATTATAGTACATGTAGCCTGACTGATACACACTGGGCTTAAAATAGTGCATAGTCAATGTAAACCACAGATGTTTACCAACAGTTTGTAAAAATGCTGAGGTTACCAAGCGGTATTAAAGACTGAATAACCTTAAATTCTACAGCATATTCTGCCAACTTACATGAACCACGGAGGTTTTATAAGCAGCACTCCCTGGTGAACAGCTTTTATCAACCACCGTTCTACTTAATAGAGCCATAAACACACACCTACGTGACAACTGAACATGACTGATCATTTAAAGAAATCGCTCCTCAGATCTGAGGGACTTGAGAAGATTTGATGGAGTTAAGAACCCCCTAACATGAGATGAGGACCCACCGGCCACTGCGGCCGTGTAACTCCAACAGATCTACAGGGCATCATGACCAGATGCCAGGGCGATGACCACCATGGATACCGGGGTGAAAGGTTATCTAATTAAACCCATTTTATACTTAGGAACTTCAATGTGGGTAGTGGTGGTACAAACACATTCATGCTGTTTTTTGTTGTGAGGTAGTCAGCAAACACAGAATCAACCCTACACATAACACCACATACGGTTGTCACTCTAACCGGCTGCTCTCTTTACTATAAGAACATGTTAAAACTATTCACTAATTGTCAGGCATATAAATTACTTCCAGAATTACTGTATTTTTGCACAGTACTTGCCACATGCCACTTTCTGCCACTGGTTAACAAATAGAAGAAAAAAAGAATAAAGGATGTCCTTATTCAAGAATGCTAAAAGTGCAAATAGACTAGAATTATGTGACACACCAAGTTATAGGGTTGTGTCCATATATGACAATATACTGTATATGCGAGTTCACACATAGAGAGCACAACATAATGTATATTATGAAAACAGTTGTTAGCTGTGACCCTAGTTGATACTGTGTGTATGCAAGTGGAGAACAGCATCAATAGTATGGTGGAAATTTAATGCATTGTTCCATTAAATCAATTAACTGGAAATTCAAAATGTTGATTTTTGAAGTGTATGAGTCACTGTGCTGCATTAGGTGGATTCCCATACCTGACCTCCAGTATCAGGGGGCAGGGATTTTCCTGGGTGTGTGTGTGTTTGTGTGGGTGAAGCCGGGTCAGGTACATTGGCAGAATGCTGGGCATTGGACGGGAGCCCAACTACAAATCAAATGTAAGGTAAAGCGATTAAGCGAATAACTATTTTTACCATCACTGAGATTTCTAGACACTATTCTTACTATAATTTTGCAAGGTAATTGATAAATATTTTGCCCTAATGTTTGTCAGTTTCTTAAAGTTCAGACATACAAGCCAAATATAAGACAAGCAACTGCAAAGTCACTAACAACCTCTGGAAGAGTAAGCTTGAGTACAAACAAAAAACAAGCCCCTTCTAAAAACAAGATAACTTCTGGTAATCTGCACGTAAGAAGCCATAAAAATGAAGCATGTTAAAGTCTAATCAGTTTTCATTAAGTACTGATCAAATACCGGGAGATTTTACCGTGTGTCCAAGTCAGTGCAACTTAAGCAAACCAAAGCACTATCGCAGTTAAAGGGGGGGAAGTTACTCAACTTTAACCACAAGAAAAGCCAGCGACAACCGTGAGAGAGACCAAACAGTGCTTAACATCTGCTCTGTGTGTGTGTGTGTGTGTGTGTGTGTGTGTGTGTGTGTGTGTGGTCGGGCCTCTTGTCTCTCTCTCTCTCTCTCTCTGTGACCCGCTGAACATGACTAGCTGCCATCTTGGCTCACAGACACAGGGTAGTGAGGGTAGCCGCTCCTGGCTCTTTGGTAAACAGGAGGAGGAAAAACAACGAATCAGCACAGCCACTAAGAGTTGATAAAACCACAGTGTGAGAATGAACAGGAACGAATGGTTTTTGGAGATGTAACGATCTAGTGTTTTCTCCCCCTCTCTCGGCGATTTCTCGCGCAGCCAAAGTTGTGAGAGCGACAGGGTGACCATTATGCAAGTTGGCCGAATACACAACACATAATGGAGAAAGGGGGCAGACCAACTCAAGCAGCACACGCAGTAAAGCCAATCTATAAGGAAAGAAACATGTCCGCCGTTTGTGAATCACATAAAGACGTGCAACTATCGAGACGAACAAGGGCACCGGCAGGTATTTTGGGCTGCGTTTTGCACCGTCCACGCCGGGTATCAAGTGTAATCGTAGTGTTCAAACTTGGGTCGACTGTACATTATAAACAACCTCTAAACAAAAGCCAACAGGCAGAAAATACTTTTGAAAAATATAGACTATCGTTATTGTTGCCTTTTAACCTCGACAAAAAGTGAAGCGAGAGACGCGTAAACTTAATTTCCTTGCCTGAGAGCTATGCACCGAGTGACAACCGCCCCGAGCAGCTAGTTCAGGAGGCTAATAAGTGGTCTACACAATGACGACGAGACCTCGCTAGCAGCCTAGCTGAACTTCTGTGTCCTAGCACTGGGCTCATCTCCAGCGGCTAGCGCGGCTAATTAGCCTATCAGCGGCATTTCGCACGTCGTTTCGGACGAGGGAACGACTCGCTCATCTCGGTCTTTATTTGAGTAAAACACCTCCATCTATACCCCAAAGCTTACCACTAGCACGAGGGTTTATTTCGTGCACTTTTCCATAGGTTTGGTAAAGTAAAGCGTGGTAGAAACAACCTGAAAAACACGGCTATATGGAATGACCGCCTGGCCTCTGCTTCCCCCCTCCTCTCCTCCACTGCTGTCCCTTCCGTCCAATAAAACCAGCGACTACAGCGGACACTTCACACTGTGCCCTCTCTATAAAACAATAGTTCCATTAAGATACAGTCATTATTGATACTTTTTTTTACAGAAATACTTTAATTCAACCCAAGCCAAGCGTCTCTGGCAATATCTGTCAAGTATTCTCCGCTGGGATTCTCCCTCAGAGCTCCGCTCATTCAGTCGGCCAGTGACTCACCTCTACGCTCGAGCCACCTCGTGTCTTCCCAGAGGCTTCAACACAATTAGCTACAGGGGCTAACACTCACACTTTAAAACTGAATCAAGTCAGTACCTCATATTGCTAAATTCAACAAGTTGTCGGGGAAACCGACTCAGAAACAGAGACGCTCGGTGTGTTGTACTGGAAATTTTTCTTTCCACTTTTCAACTAGCTAATGGGACTGTTGTGCGCGTGTAAGCGATACAGCGGGTGGCAAAGCTAAACTTGCTATTGTTAGCATTTCGGCATGGCAGCTACATGGACCTTCAATGACTTTCTGTTGAAATGAGAAAACAAAACAGACGCCGAATAAGCCAGCAGTACCGAATATACCGTTAACCTTTCCACTGAGGTATCCGTGAATGAGATGCCCATCCGGCTGAAAACCCAACTCGCAAGGCGCTGAAAAAGTATCTAAAACTTAGTATTCAGAAAGAAAATACATTGTTTTCATTCACAACCAATTGTTACACTGAAACCACCGCACTCAGGCTGAACTGTGCTCGACAAACAGTAATATACACTCATTCAAAAAGGGCAATTTGTTAGCTTACCCAACAAGCTCGGTGACTTCGAGCTTTTATCAAATCAACTCCTCGTTAGTATCTCCGCTTGCTTAAAAAAATCCACCGTGACCCTTTTCCGTTTCAAATATAAATAAACAGAAAAAAAGTTCAAGTTTTATGTTTTTCATGAAACGTTTCTCCGGCGCGTCTCACATCTGCGACCTCGCCGACTAGGGTGCGTTGCTCTTCTCTCCTTTGTGTTAATTTCACTCAAATCGAGTTTAATCCGATCGATCCCTCGGCTGGTCGCGCTCCCGAGTCCTCCCCTCCAGACACTCGCTCACCTTCCTTGGCCAGGGGGGCGCGCTCCCGAGGACCTCTCATGCTGATAAACAGTCAGCGTGCGCGGTCACTGACCGGGCCGTGCCCGTGTGACGCTCTTTTGAGTTCTCATTTAGGGATGAAAAGAATACATCTGCGTCAACTACAATGTGGTTTGATGTTTAAAGCTGTGAATCCGAATTAGATTTTGTTGCCTTATTTTAAATAATTTTAATGTTTAGAAATAATAACACTACAGAAGCTGGAAACCAGTTTGGAAGCCCAAAATCAAGGGAGCACAATTTTTGCTTCCTTTATATTTTACCAATTTTGTTAACATTTTTAAATGATTATATTTATTATGTATATCTAAATAAATAGCTGCTTTAATAAATTAATGTTGGACGTGGTGATAGGTTTAACTTTGATAGCCATGGTTGTGCCATGATGCTGTAGATTTAAGTGTTTTACATGCCTTTAATTGGACAAGAGTTTCTTCCAACTTGTAATGTCTTTGGTATTAAAAGTTGTAAGGGCTATTGAAATGGGCTGATCGTAATAACACTGAAATTCATGATAAAATATAAGTAAATGTGGAATTATAACCTTGAATTTTTCTGAAGATCTGTCAGAAACCTTTCAGCACCCTTGCAACACTGATTCAAAAAGTCTCCATCACGATTGTGCAAATAGGAAAAGCATCAAGCAAACAGGAACAGGAAACCTCATTTGAATGTTTCAGATTATGCATGACATGAGAACAATGTCTGTGTAAAATATGGTGGGATAGGCCTTTGTCTTTCCTTTTATGTGAACATTATAATGAATTGTACTGAAGAGCCATACAGGTGACAAATAAAAGGAAAACCCACCATGAAGTGTCTTAGGGAGCTGCTGGGCCACCACGTGCCACCAGAACAGCTTGGAACTGACTCTCCAAGTCTCTGAACTCTACTGGAGGGATGGGCACCATTCTTCTAAAAGATATTCCCTCACTTGGTGTTTAGATGATGGTGGTGGAGATGCAGTCTAACACATCACCCCAACATATCTCCCATAGGTGCTCACCTGGGCTGAGACCTAGTGACTGTGAAGGCCACAGCATATGATTCACATCATCTTCATTAAATCATTCAGTGAGCCCTCCAGTCCTAAGGATGGGGGCACTGTCATCCTAGACAAGGCTACTCATTTATTCAGATTTTTCCATGAGTTTGTCACCATCTGTATATTGTACTGTATATAGCATCTAGCAATTAAACTGAACCTAATGATTTCTCAACTGGATGGATTGGCAGAACATTTAGAACAGATTATATACTTGTAACTGTCTCTCAAACTTTAGTGTGTTTTTGCAGTGAATAAAGGACAGGCTGCCATTTTGGGCGCATGATATAATGTGATTTATTTATGATTTGCAGACATAGAAACCCCAAAGATAATGTGTTAAAGTCAGAAGGTGATCTTTTACAACGGACCTGCACTGATTTGACACATCAAAGTCTGTTTTCTGGTCTTGGTTAGTAGCATTATATATGTGGGAAAAAAGTTGTATAAAGTCTTTTGTGTCTTCAGAGAGCATTGAGTGAAGTCCAATAAATTACCTCCAGCAATGTCACTTGAGTCTAACTTAGCTGGGCCTGAAGGGTAGAAGTTTGAAAATAAAATAAAAAATCTGGAAGTTTGGACTTACAGAAACCAATCTTGACCTCTTTACTTGCTCCTCATCCCTTCTTGAGGCTAGAGACTAGAGGCTGCATTAGGTGCTACTAGCATAACACACCCAGATTTGTACAGTTATGTGAATCAGGTTTCATTGTGGGTAATGTAGGTGCCAGGGTTTGGCAAGGAAGAGGAATGTGTGGAATGAAAAAACCTCTCTAATTCAGCTGCCCTCATGTTGATTCTTAAAAAGACTGTGACAGTGTCACAGCAGTGCAATGGTAAATCAACGGAGTGCTCTAATAAAGTCTGGCTGAAACCAGCTCCAGGAGTCTGAGTTAGACAAATCAGCTGCATACTCTCCAAATGTTCTGTCTTTCTGCTATGAAAATAAGCTAGAATTGAAAAAATTCATATTTGTCTGGTAATATTTCACATTTGGAATCATTACATAGCACCGGCACATGAATCACATGCAGGTATGAGGTGTGGGACCCCCTATAGCTCCCAGTAATATAATATTGAAGTAATACCTTAGGAGATTGAAACCACACCATAAAGAAGGATATGGTTATAAATTAACTACACAGAACAAAGTGCAGGTGATATAGTGTAGCACCCTGTCTGAATCAGTTTGGACTGAGCTAAAAATTATAAAATTGTGATGAATATCGCAGGAATACGAGGGGCTGGCAGTGCTGCGGATGTCCTTGATGCAACCAGTAATTTGCTTATTATAACAATAGACCTACACACACACACCACGGAGATACACTTTGTCCTAATGTGTCAATTCTTTCCATACTTTCTTTCTTCTTTCTGCAAACAGCACATTTCACCTTACGTTCCTAATATGATTAAATACTTGCAAATTGTATTAGATGAAACTACAGATAACACTGAATTACTGTAAATACACTTTGCACACTAGAAGACATTTCAATAGCTGTCACTGTGTATAAATTGCCAAATAAGACCATTTTTAGTGTCATCCACAAATGATACATATTAAACATTTCTGCTGACTGATTGTAATGATTTTGTAACTAATTTCCCAACCTTTAAGACATTCCCCATTTTTAGCTAATTTCAGTCAACATGTAGAAACCCCCCCCCGTGACCGCACTCAGGGAACAAACGGTAGAAAATGAATGAATGAATGAATGTAGAAACTTGAAACTTACATAAGTTAGGTAATCACTCACTGTGTTTTGTCACAAAGTTATGTTATCGTAGCACAATTTTGATGGTGAAATTGCAGATGTGAAAATATGTCATCACAAGCTTTATCATCCTATAAAAGTAAATATGATCATTTTATTTCATACCCTGATACATACCCTCTGTTATAAGTCTGTTTGCTAACATGGTGGAATGATGGGTTGGTTTTTAATGTACAGTATTTGATCAGAGTTTTGGAGAATTTTGACATTTATGTTTCAGCTATTTAGTCTGCTATGTCTTTAGTCACTTTTAACTTCTAGCAGCCGTCTCTTGTTTATCTGTGTCAACATACAGTATATGGACCTCACACCACTTTACTCTGTGCAGAATTACAACTGTTACAGGTGAGTTTCTCCAGGAAAGTGGTTTGCAGTAAATATCTGATTATGATTCTGGGTCACTACTTGTTGAACATGTGTGGTTGACTCTGGTGATATTTCCTTTTGTCACCTAAAGGTGGAAAGTAACTTGGTGAATTCAAGGTCTTAACTTGAATATTGTCATTTTATCCTGCTTTACATTTACATTTCAGAGGTAAATATGGCACTTATCTGTATTTATTTTACCACTCACTAGTTATATAGATGTAATGTAATGTTACATGTAATGTAAACCATGAAGCAGTGTTACGGGCTAAACTAACCAACGCTATATGAAGCAGCTAGAAGTGGTTCTACCTCACTGAGTCCTCACTACTTTCTGTTAAAAACATTTTCCTAAAGCATTCAACCACCATTAGATGGTCTGATAATCACTCAATAATAATCTAAGCTGTATAAGACAGTTTGATAAATGTCTGGTTTTAGTCAATAATGCCATCAACTCAAATATGAGAGGTGTCTATTGCAGGTAATTGCAGGCCTCTGGTGTTAAATGGCACTGGGACAGAACTGAGTATGACCATCCCAAGAAATGATAAAACTGATTCATACTGCATGTGTGCAAGAGGCCTCAAAGGTAAGTGATAACCGTTAAGTAGGGATGAGTATTCACACTTGTAGGAAATAGCATCTCTGTGAGGCTCTACAGTGTAAAAAAGAAATGATGAAAAAAAACATCTAAATTCCAAGGCAAAAGACTTCCATAAGTTAAGGTTTGAGTTTACTTCATCCAGCATAGTTTTGTTTTTTCTGTAAACTTACTCCAAGTTAGAATGATGTACTGTTTTACATGATCACCAATTAGAATATTTACTTGTTATTTTACTGAAAATGAGAAAATAAAGATTTTAGTGGAATTTTAAGCTTGGTGAAATGCATGCTGGGAAGTATGTAACTAAGCTAACAATGTTTCCACATTCCTTAATAATTTAATGAGTCAACTAAATAATGCATTAGCCATTTAGTCAACTGAACTAATAACTTTAAATTACACTGAAATTTTCATTGTTCTATTTAGCATAACGTGTGGTTTGTTTCCTGTATTCCCTAACTGAATAACAAGCCTACAAGAGAACTTTCTTAGCTTGTAATGAATAGATTAGGATTTCAATTTATCAGGACTCACTCGCTTTCATTGAAGTAACAGACAAGCGTGACAATTTACATCTAAGGCTCTCTAATGTATAACTTACATCAAATAATGTAAGTTCCAGTTTTTACAGTGTAGCTAGTCACAGCAGTGCTTTGAGCTAAACGCTAATGTCAGCATGGTGCCTTAATGCTAACTGCTGATGGAACGCAGTTCATCTCAACTATAACTATCATCTTGGCATATTTTCCTCAGTATTCTAACACAGACTAATTGGCACAGAACACAGACTGATGGAATTTTCAGTAGTTTTCCACATATTTAGTCAAACTAAATTATTGAGCAAAGCAAAATTATATTAAAGCAGCACACGAAAAGTTATTAGTTCATCAGGTGTGATGGCACCAATGTGTGCAATACGTTTTACATCAGTCCATCCAATTGTAAAATATCTCTGCAAAATATAAAACAGTAGTGCTACAGGTAAAGTCACCAGAATTCACCTGTTTGGAAATATGAATCTTTCTACAAAGTCCTAGCAAAAATGATTATCAAACTTTTATTTTGTAATTCTAACACTAAAACAAAAATAGGGAAATTTCATTTTTCATTTGAGCTAAAGGGGAGAGAGCCTGTTTTAAATCCACTGTAGCATACGGTAAAGCCACCATGTGCTCCAGCACCATGTGTTGGCCTGACTACTCCGATACTGAAGCTGCTCTCTATGCCCTTCAAACACAAAAATAACAAGGGGGCACATGCGTATTTGACCTCTGGTCTTAAGAGCCATTAAATGTAATGTAGTTCACAAAGTGATGTCATAGCTTCCTTTGACATCAGTGCTGAGATGAGGTTGAAGCCAGCAGCATCCAGGCTGGTAGGTGCTGTTCCAGTTTCCGCATGGGCTCTGGGCTGCCAGGTTGTTCTTCTGTGCAACACTTATCTTAAATCATACTATTGTAGTCAAAACTGTTTTAAAAAAACCTATAAACATTAAACTTGAGTTTCCATAATCCAATATGGCTTCACTTGGATGTAAAAAAGGAAAGATGGTCAATTACATGCAGTAATTACAACTGTGCTTTTGGTACAGACATCCATGTCCCTTCACGATGAGCTGTAATTACTTCATACTATGGTTTATGAATAAACACATCAAATACTGTGCTCACAGTTCATCAGTCATTATTCTGACTGACTAGAGGGTTTTAAAAGGCTTTACTGATGACTTAAAGAGTTAGATATATAGATGTCATGCTAGAAGAAGATTAAATACCAGGCTACAGGATTTTTCCACAACCCAAGATATTTTCTTACAAATGGATCATTATTGATCTTTGTCAAAGCCTTAGTAAATTATTTAATTACAAAAGCCATTAGCTGTAACTTAGGAAACCATTTATAAAACGTGTGCCTTATTAGCAAATGTTACACAGTTTTCTAGCTCCAGTGCTTTTTGCTAACATGTTAGCATGAGCTAAAAAGCTCATGAACACAAAGTGAACATTCAAACCTTCACTAACTAGATGGGAGTAAAATATGTTTCATTCAATAAGCAGGATCTCAGTCTGGCAGACCTTCAACAAGGAGTACAATCTCCACAAATGTTGAAGGTCAAATGGCACAGATCCAAGGGCACACATGCTCATTTTAATGGATAATTCAGACAGTAAAACAGCATGTGGGCCCATTATGATTGACTGATTCACACAATAAAAAGTCAGCAGCACACACAGGGTAGGCCAGTTAGCAAAAAAAAAAAACAAAACAAAAAAAACAAACAAAAAGTACAAATGCATTTTTTTTCCCCAAAGAATTTTTCCAGTGCCACATGACCATCAAAATGACATGTTTAGAGTTTAGAATGTTTTATTATAGTTTATTGTGATAGCATTTTCATTTTTTCTTTTTTCAGTTTTATTTTTTCCAAAGAACAAACACAGCAAATAACATTGAGGGGGAGGAGGAGAGGCAGGAAGAGGAAGAAAGAACAAGAGAGGAGGACCACACAGATAAGATAGCCAGCTCAATAGATAGATCAATAGGTGCATCAGGTTTGGCTTGATCCTCCCCCCATAATCCTTCTGGGTCCACACACAAACATACACACATGCGCACGCACACACATACACATACACACTACATGTTGCTTTACAAAGAATATTATCATCAGAATAAGATTAATAACTGTCTGAATATACTGTATCTAGGAATAAAAAAAGAGACACTGTTGAGGGAAAGTCACTCTCACTGCTGTGAAATCCAAAGACTCCTCACAGTTAGCCTGAAGAGAAAACAGCTAGGATAGATAGGGAGAAATACATGTATGCATCGTCTATGTATGCATGCATACTGTATGCAGTCTGGGTGTGTGCACACATGGACGGGGTGGGAAGAAAATGTGTGGGTTTGTATTTATCTCAAATGCCCTAAAATATACACAAAATTGAAGGTAGGCCTGATTCTGACTTTACTAGTTCTCCAAGTGTGCATCTATGCATGTGTAATGCATCATCAACTGGCTAATTAGTGGCAAAATACCTACATGTATCTGCAGACAGAGAGCAAGTCTGATTCACTTTAGCAGCCGTCCAAATCTCTCATGGGGTTGGGGGTGGGGGCAGTTAAGGCAGACAGCTGATTTTAGCTCAAATTATAAGGGTGTAATTGACCACCCCCTTTTTTCCCCCCCTTTTTGGACCAAAGACAGGTAAATAATAATTTGGCATTAACCATAGGTACAGAGCTAATATAACCACACAGTCTTAGAAAGAGAGAAGGGTGGGAGGGATGACAGTTAAATAACTGAAGTAGTAAAATATGGTCATAACAGTACAATGATGCCTTTTAAATCGGGGATTTTGAAGCAAAAAACATTGCAGCAATCATTATTGAAGCTCTCAACAGTATGCATTATATATCTGCCAGGTGGTGGGAATCTTAGCTTACTTGAAAGGGAGACACCTTGACATTTTTTCCACCAGGGACTTCGAATTCACCTGCACAATTCTGTTAACAGCCCATTATCATTCATACTTTTCATTTAAAAGAAAGGACACCAACAACCCTATTGTAACAGGGTGGTTCAGTACCTTCAAGTTTAAATGAGAACTCTTAAATAGCCAAGCTACTTTGAGATCCAGAATGATATCTTGTCCAGCCCCTGGTTAAACAAATAACTAGACCACAACCACATGCCAAGGTTCACCCTAAACAGCCAGAAAACTTACAGAAACCCAAGGAGCCATATATACACACAGAAATGCGACTGATAAATACAGTTAACAAAACAAAAAAAAAATCTTGATTTCCAATACATTTTTCCTTTTACTTTTTAATTACATAATGGCAGCCACTGCTCAATGCATCCCATAACTTTACTTCTACTGTCTTGCTTTTCTGAAATGGATCCATTTTCACACGTAGCAGTTTGGTCTTTTATTCCCTCCCCAGCCAGAGAATTTAAAACACTTTTAAGCCATAGTCAGTTTGTAGTGTTCATTAAATACGAATCATCTGAAAGTCAACAAACAGGGCAAAAAGACAGTGAGAAAACAAAATAAGGGTAAAATAGGGAAAGGAAGCACAAAATGACATCATTTGCACATTGTTTTATGGACAGAAAACAGTGACTTGAATGCCTCCTCCACCTTACAACCTGACATACTGGAATACCTACAGTATATCATCCATTTACACACTGACAAAGCATGAAAACTGACTCGACGTGCAGAAACATGCCCTGCTGTCAACACACTGCTTCATTTTCTTTAAAAACATGTACAGATGTGTGTGCAGACACAACACTGTGCATATTTCATTCCATATAGTCAGTTGTTAAGCATTTAGTCCCCACACACACAATCCTGCCTATATCTGGAAGAAGTCAACTGAGTTACTGAAAATGTTTTGTTTATGATTCTGATGTTCTGAAATAGCTCAACCAGATACACGAATTAACAATTTTAAATAAGAAAATTAAAATCTGTAAACCTAAAAAACAAAAAATAAACTACAGAACTTTTAAATTTGATGGGTATATCTGCAGATGAAGTGGACTCTGTCCTCATAAGACTGTCTTAAGGTGGCTGACTTATGAGAACACAGCCCTCAGACCCTTAGGCACTGTCAAGAGACCTAGGAATGATATGGCTGGATGAAAGAATGGAGCAGGAGAGGAGGAGAGGTTAAACTATTAGTGATGCCGGACAGTTCTTTAGAAATGCAAGGAAGGGTTGGAGAGGGTGAGAATAAGGACCAAGGGTTAGGGTAGAAGAGGAGGTGTGTTTTGGTGCTTCAGCAGCAGCCCCCTCCAGCCTGTTGGCCTCCCTGGCTACCAGACAGTGTGGAGTTGGTGGTAGGGTGTTGGGGTCCAATCTTAATACCATTAGCCTGTGTTGAGACAGAGAAACAAAGAAAACAGAAATAGGCTGTAAAAACACACATGATAAAAGAAAATAAAATGCGGCAATGGCTCAGGAGTCAGAGCAGGTCGTCTGCTAAGGATTAGCAGTTCGATTCTCGGCTTGTCCTGTCCACATGTTGAAGTGTCCTTAAACAAGACACTGAACCCGGTGATGACACCGATGCGTGAATGTATGAGTTCTTGGGAGTGCGAATGGGTGAATGGCCAAATAGTGTGAAAGAGCTTCGAGTGCGCTGCAATGCACAGAAAATCACTATACAAGTGTAAGACCATTTACTTTGGTCTCAATTAAAGATAAAATGTAAAAATTCTTTGTGCACATGTAGTTTAGTTTTGCACCACCCACGCTCTGCAATCCAACAGTCCCTCTTTAATGTGACTGTGTCACGATTCTTCCATGGCATGCTCCACTTTCAGAAGCTTTTATAACCTTGGTTGCAACAGCATCCATGGTTGTAGCCAACCTGTTACTAACCCATTTACAAGACTGTCTACTGAGGGGAGTGTAGATGTGGCTATATTACTGGCAACATGTGCTAACAAATTTGAGGCTACCTCAGGAGTAAAACAGCACTATTTGTCTAGTGTACTATAAAGAACAAAAATATACAATAATGGTCTGAGAAAGCCAAGTCAACAAAAAAATAAAAGCTAATACTAACATTTGATATATCCTGATCTGAAGTGGGAACACATGGTTTAAAACCCATATAATCTCATAAGACATTTGCTTTGGAACCTGCCTTAGTGTCAGCATGAATAGTAAATTTATCTAAAATAGAACTATCACTTTTAGCTTGAATATCAACTACAACACAGTGGTTAGCACCGTTGCCTCACAGCGAGAAGGTTCCGGGTTCGGGCCCCACCCGGGACCCTTTCTGTGTGGAGTTTGTATGTTCTCCCCGTGCTTGCGTGGGTTCTCTCCGGGTACTCCGGCTTCCTCCCACAGTCCAAAGACATGCAGCTTAGATTGATTGGTGTCTCTAAATTGCCCATAGGAGTGCGTGTGCGTGTGTGTGGTTGTTCATCTATGTGTTAGCCCTGCGATGTATTGGCGACCTGTCCAGGGTGTACCCCGCCTTCGCCTTATTGCCGGCCGGAATTGGCTCCGCCCCCCGTGACCCCGTTCAGGGACTAAGCGGTAGAAAATGAATGAATGAAAGAAAAAATCTGAAAAGTCAGTGTTACTGTTCAAAGAGGTGGGTGACACTTCAATGTTACTGCATCATATTCAAACGTCAAGAAAGCTCCAAGTTAACATTTCTTCCTTTTAGTTTCAGAATACTGGCAGCTGTCTCGCCACCCTTCCTTCCCTCAATGCATGAAAGAGAGAAAGCATAATGTAGAGGACAGGCGTCAAAGGACCAGAACTTTTTAGAGTGTCTGAAGACTCAACTGGGCATGTGTGATATCTCTACGAACCTATGAGGATCTAGTGTACTGTAAACAAAGCAGAGAGCATGCACAATTGATTCTTGCTTACTTCAGACGCTGTAAAAAGTTATGGTCATTTGGAGCTTTTAGGGCAACATTTTTACCAAATATGCAGATCTAGTGTTTCATAATGAGGAACCATATTCCCCAGTGCAGCAGTGTGTTTTAAAACATTTTTAAACAACAACATAAACCTATGGTTAAATTTATCCAGGTTGGAGACTAACAGAAATTGAAGCTGCATTAACTAAGATTCAGCAAAATTTGAATAAACCAAATAAAAAATTGCCTAGAGTAGAAGCAGTTCATTGGTAATGCTTGTCAATAGTTGTGAATGAAGAACCAATGACAAGTTGCCTTAAATACAACTAACATTTTGCTAGTGCTTTGTAATTGATATTGGTCAAATTAGTTTTATTTTATACCATGCATTTAGCAGGATATTTGCATTCATTTCTCCAGTTGTGTTGTTGAAATGTTGGAGATTGTCAGGGGTTTGGGGTCCTGGGGCAGCACCCTGGCTGGGGGCCCATGGGGCAAAGCCATCAGAAGCTCCTGACTTTTCATTAAAAACTATTGAATTTTTGGCCTCAGCTGAGAGCTGTCCACTTAATGATTTTACAATATACAACAAAGCAATTAGCAAACTCTCCCACATCATTAATGCTTAAAATACAGGCATTTACTGACAAGTATTCATTACAAATTTTAATATGAACAATCTCTCTTTCTTCCACAGTATGCATAGTGGACACATTTCATTTAATTAAAAAAATACTGATGAAACAAAATCCACAAAATACAATAAGGGCCTGTCCCAGACAGGTTGGTTACAGATTTTCTCTACTAATTTCAACTAGACAGCATAATCGCTGATACTGTTACCATGAAATTTAGAAAAAATGGTAAAAATGGTCAAACTATTCAACTTCTGAGTCTGAATTCTGTTAAATGAATACAGCAAAAAAAAAAGAAGACTCATTTCATGGCCCAAAACCTAAAAAGGAAGTGCGCTCCACAGCATTCATTGCACGACCTCTCTTTCATTTCCTGTGTCAGTTTTGTTAAATGATGTAGATATTTCATTTGTAGATTTGTCATTTTTGCTGAAAATGTAGTTAATTTCAATAAAATAAGGATGTCTTCCATGAGTCAAGATATTATCCATGGCAGATGACAACTTTTTAAATCACTAGATGGACGTTGTAAATGTCTTACATGAATGGATTTAAACTGAGTGTTGGGACGTGTTGAAATTTTGCCACCAAAAAAGATTTGTGGAGTGGACCAATCAAAAGCAGGTTTACTAATTTATCAGGAGTCGATTTCAATCTGGAACACACATACAAGGTGCGTTTTGGTCTGACGTCCTGGCAAACATCGGGTTGCACAAATTATTTTTCACCTTCTTTATACAGCGATGCCCCACAAATCTTCTCATAGGATTTATGTTGATAGCAGAAATGACCCTTGGGACCCCAAAACCTCCAGAATTCCGGCAAAACCCGCCATGCAATACTTTACATTGTGTTTTTTTATGCAATTTATTTGATTTTTAAAACTAACAAACTGTGGTTTTATAATGACATCCCACCCCCACCAAATGTTTTTAGCATTAACTAAATGCAGTGAGTGTCATTGCTTTTATGGGGAGATTAACACTGCACAGCGCCTGCAGGGGCTCCTATTAGATCACATCACAGAGGAAGCAACAGGTGCTGCTGTGCTACACAAAGGCAAAGAAAACACCTGCAGCACTCAAGGACACAAGGAGAAAAAAGAAAAGCACATAAAAGAAGAGAGAGTGAGAGGTGGGCGGGTGGGTGGTGGAAACAACTCTTTCACCTCTCTCCCTTTGCTCATCCCTTCAATTGGATCTCTTCCTCTCTCTCCATGTACTGTAGTGCTCACTTTCCATCCCCGTGTTTCATCATGCCTTTCTTGCTCTACCACACTCTCAGTTTTCAGTTTCTCTCAGAGCAAGTCCCCCTCCTACACTCAGTAGCTGGGGTGCCTTTGGGAAATACTGCATGCCCTTAAATCACATTCATTGAGCTAAGGCTGCGTGTGTATTTTCTCATAGTGGCTGCCAACATTTTTGGTGGGGCTTCCCTATCTCTCTCAGCCAGTCAGCTGAAGCCCTTTTGCAGGCCTGCCGGCCTTCGCTCAGTCTTACTGGTACTGACAACAAAAATACTCCCAGTCCCGTCTGACTTAACAGTTGTACGTAATGGCTGGCTAACTAAAGGGCCACATGTACTCTGAAACAAATAACATACACAGTTCATAAAATACACTGTTTGTATATACAAGTGTATTTGCTGGCCATGATATAATTTACATTACAAGGTTACATGTTTTGTCTGTCTGGACATTGCTGACTGGATAACTGCTCTCTTTGGAGGATAACCATGTGGATGACTGGATAGTAAACCTGGATACATTCAAATTAAAAGCTACAGTGGCCTAAAATTGATCCTACACCTTTCAAATCACTCAAGCCGATTTGTTTAGTGATTTATATAGAGCTGGTGTTGTACATACTGAAGACTAGTTTTGCCAGTTGGAGAAACAGTGGGTCAGTGCGAAATACACTAACTGGTCCTAGCAACAGCTTGTGTCGACTGAAATGATGTCTGCAGAATCACTACTTGCTACTGACTAGTTAGGGCAGAACAAAAACCCTAACCCACCACTCCTTATATGAAATTGACTAACATGAATGTACATGTTTCAGGCTGAATGAGCAAAGTTAAACTAAATGGTGATTTGGGCTGAATATCAGGTAGACATTAGCTTTTCTTTTAACAAAACTAACAAAACCCAACCGCTAACAGTGCTTCAGTGTTTTTAGCTAAATCTGCGTTGTCTGTGGTTACACTGGAGTTCTTCTCAAAAGAGTTGACAAATGTGACAACACCAGTATGTGTTTTAGTGTGGATGAGGAACCTGAGCGTTTGGAAAAGAATATGAGCACACACTGCACCTGAAATAAAGTTTACTTGGTTAACAGGTTGACAAATCACCAATTTATGTCTGTTCAGTTGTCTGCAGAAACCAGAAAATGAGAGAACACAGATTTTACCAGCTGTTAGCTTTGATGTAAAGAATTGTTGTTTGCTGACCAAAACAGGGCAACAAAGAAGAGATTCAGACCATGAACCTTTAATATGGAAATAATGTGACCAACACGAACATTTGGCAACAGGCTGGGCACCTTAACTTTAGTGCCTGGATAGCTGTTTTACTAAGAAGATAACCTTCTGGTCAACTGGGTAAGTTACTGACTAACTGGAAAGGCTTGATATAACAGAATGAGTGTTCATTTTCTTACAGAATGAGGGAAGCCTTGTGGGAAGTGTGGAATTTAAAAGCGGACGGGATGCTGAGAGGAGCAAGGGAAACAGAGTACATAGAAGCAGAGAGGAGGGTTTATTCTGAGAGAGCAAGTGTGGCACACTACACACGCACACCGCCGGAAAACCACACCAAGGAAAAAGAGGCGAGGACAAGGGAAAGGTTTGTGCAAAAGTGAGGGAACAGCCCATCTCACCTCATTGTTGATATCAAACACTCCCTCCTGGATCTTCTCATAGATCTCCTTAGCTGTGTTGATGAAAGCCTGAGATAGAAACAGAAAGACAGAGAACAGAGGAGATTCAATTCATATTTGTATGTTGGCTCCTGTAAGAAACCACACATCATTAGGAATGCAAAAGAGATTTCCAAGCCAGGTTCATGGAAAAAAACATACTCCACAGACTAACAATACACACAAGATAGCATGAAACAATGGCTTTGATGTAAAGAATTGTTGTTTGCTGACCAAAACAGGGCAGAGATGTCTGCAACAAAGAAGAGATTCCGACCAATGGCCAAATTGTCTGTAATTTGGTAGGATGTGTCATGCACAGGATGTGACAGCTTCACACCAGCACTTGAACATACCACATTTAATAAAAGAGGAAAAGAAAACAGTAACACTACTGCACATTGAAATAAACAGAAACCACTGGCTGCCTGGGAGGCTTGAATAAGGCCCTACAACACTTTTGGAAAAGTACTTGTTTGCTTTTGATCCAGAAAGGAAGTGGTTAGCCTACTTTAGCACAAATTTGAAACAGTTAGCTGTTAACATGCTATATCTTGTTTGTGCAAGCCACACATGCACAGAAATGTAAATATTAAGTTGTGTTTTTACAGGGAGTTGTGTGCTGGAACTATTATTTAATGAACAGCAGCTAGGTGTAGCAACTGTGCCAGAAACAAAAACTTGTGCCCACCAACCTAATCTGGCAACTTGTGCTTTAATCAGTCAGAAGAAACAGTTCCACAAGATGGCTAGCTGCCTTCCCATGACTCCAGTCTTTATGAAACACTAGGCTAACATGTCCTGACTGCAGCTCTGTACACATCTTACACCCAAAGGACACTCATTGACATAATGACTAGCCCCTAACCCTAACCTTAAACATCACAACACATCCCCAAACTCAACCCTTACTCTAACCTACGCCGTAATTTAAACCTAAACCCAAAAATAAAAGGTGAGAATTGGCTGCAATGTCCCAACGATGGCAAAACAAAAATTCATCCACACATACACATAAACAACTAATATCGATCTTCTCATCTCACTACAGCTGGACCAATACTTGAATTTTGAGGCAAATACTGATATTTATAATTGGTAAATATTCAGTAACAATGGCTGATAGTATTTTATGTAAACACACACACAAAATAAACATTGACAGCTGTGTTTTGCTTTAAGGCACCAGACCCTTCCAGTTGCTCAGTATTGTATGATTTTTATACATGTGCAGAGACAAATCCTTGGGCCTTTCTTGAGTTTTGATATATTTTCCAGTGAGAAAGTAACAACATAGACTGTGACTCTGTGTTCAGTCTATCCATGTAATGCCAATTTAGAATCTGTTCTGACATTTTCTGGAGACGTGAGTGCTGCTCATCTGACCGAGTGAGGACACCGGTGTTCCAGCTGCACATTATAGCCGCGCTTCCACCGTCAGAACTTAAAGAATGGTAGACCCTGTGCTTCCCTTAACCTTTACCCAGCATAACTTCATGGGTTGACATGGACCCTCCTACTTTGCACTCTTACTCTACTTACTTTTCCACTGTATTTTGTGCGGTGTCAGTGTCTGTTTAGAGGAGGTAGGGGCTGTGCTCCTCTCACACACAATCACAGCTGAGCAGAGGATATGAAGGATCAATTCACAGTGCAACAATCAGCCAGTAACAGAGCCTGTATAAGCAGTTTATCAAACAGCTGTTGAACATGGAGAACACAGACTTGCAGAACTGGGACATCGTCACCACTGAAGTCCCTGCTTTACCCTAAAACCAGTGAATGAATGTTTGTCATGCCTATTGTTTTTCTTGAATAACGTTCCAACTTATAATAATATCAGCATCATTCCAAATGCCATCAGTAGGTTTTCATGGTCGAGCGATCATATCATCAGGGTCAAACTATCATGGAATATTGCTTTTATGGCATTAAGAAGAAACCAAGTTTCCCTTGGCGGAGGCTTGCACTCTCTAAGTCTAGTTTACATACTGCACTTCCAAGCCCCTTGCCCTAACCTGACCTTACCTCTCAAACAACCTTTAAAGTTCTGAAGACTGGGCAAAATATCATTGCAATGATGGCATCGAACGAGGAACTGTATCCATGAACTGTCAAGTATCTAAACTAAAAAGCAATTCAAATGATATCAATTCAGATCAGACACACTTCTGTTTATGAAGGAACAATAAAAACAGCACATTCAACTGTCTTGACCCACAACAGTGTGTTAGTTAAGTGGAGTAATTTTGAACTGAAAAATTATCTTGAAATCCTCTCTGACACCCTGCTGGAAATAGCCTGAGAAGCCCAGGGGTTCTTTCTGGTGCACACTGTCCTCTTTCCTTCCTTCAGCACATCACTGCTTGTTCATTACTTCTCCACATCATCATATGTTTGCTTTTTTGAGTTAACTGAAATATTAAGGTCAGTGTATAGATTATAAAATAAGAAAACGACAGACAGACTGAGAAAACTAAAGTGATAACATTTGGAGGACAGATGAGAGAAAATATTTAAAGGAAAAAATAAGAAAGGACTGAGGGGAGCACAGAAAAGCAGCAAAAACGGTGGGAGATGAACAAGAATTAAAACAAATAAGTGAAATAAGTGAAAACGCAATGCAAATAAATGAAACAAATAAACAAGAAAGCAGTAATGCAGAGTAGATAAAAAAGCGAGAACTAAAAACAGAAACAAGTAGAGGTCGAGGACTGGATCTCAACAAAGGAAGGATTTAAGGAAAGAAGATAGGATGAGAACATGAGAAGATGCTTACAGGAATCTCTCTCTCTAAGGACCATCCCATCAGCCCTGGTGTCCACACACAAACCCTGACGACAAACCCAGCACACTGATTGGCTGCTGGATGTCACTGAGGGGAGATGGGATGGAGGTTATGAATATGTATGAACTATAACTGGTTGATACACTGCTAGAGAGAGAAAGGAGGAGGATAGAGGAGATGGAAGGGAAAGACAGAGGAAGGAACTGAGGGAGATGGAGGGAATGAACACAAGAGGAAAGAGACATGGAGGAGAAGGGGAAGAAAGACATGTTAGAGGAGGGGTGGGAGGGGAAGGTGAAGGAGGATGGGAGGGAGGGAGGGAGGTAAAAAGCAAATGATGGATGTCAAAGGATGAGGAGGGATGGAGCGAGGAGTGATGAAGGGAACAGAGGAGAGGAGTGGTATCAGGAGGATTCTGAGGACACTAATGAGACAAATTAATCATACCACACATACAGTCCCCCCCCTCCCTCATCTTGACTCCAGTGAGAGCTCTACTCAGCAGCGGCATTGGTGTGTGTTTGCATGAAATAGGCCAGGCAAGAAAGGGTATAAAAGAAAATCAATGTAAACACACACACAGGTTTTGAGTTCCATCTTTGTGATGACACTTGATATAATCCATTTCCTAGCCCCTTACCCGAATCTCAGCCATCACAACAAAATCCCTAAATCCTACCCTTACTTTAATCTAATTTTACCTATAACCCTAAACCTAAACTCAAGTCTTAATCCTCAACCATAACCTTTAGTATTGGACACAGGCAATACACAAACAACTGTTGTGTCAAGAAATGAGAAACGGCCCGAAATGTCCCCACTCCCACAATAAAAAACAAACTGGTGCTCATAGTAACTGGTGCTCATAGTGATCACCGCTCATAGTGATCACCGTGCAAGTACACACACACACACACACACACACACACACACACAGTGGTTTATAAGATGGAATTATTTATGTGACTGGATTAGCGAGGAATGGTTCCCAGAGGACACCACCATGCATTCATTACACACAACAACACCAGGGGTGTGTCTCTGTGAGGTGCGGAGCAGTGTGATCACTGGGCTAACTTAGGTTCAAGATGCTAATGGCAAGCATGCTAAGCCGTGACTCTACGGGTAAAAGGTCAAGTCAACAGGAGGTTTGCTCTAAATGTGCCAATTCATTCAGGAGGAACAAACTATTCACAGATACAAGGTAGAACATTACATAATAGGTAAGATTTTAGTAAAGGCTTAAAATAAAAAAAATTTTAAAAAAAGAAGCTAGATTTGACTTTTTTGTTCATCACAACTCAGTGGACCATTCAAGACTATAATGTGATATTTATCATTAAATGTAAATTAACCAATATTTCCTTTATAACGGACACCCAGCAAAGTCATCGGTTTTCTGATTTCAATTAACATACCTGTTGTAAAGAGGTTAATGTTACTATTGCATGTGATGTTGACAGAGAGCACCTCAGTGGTGGTTATGAGGACTGCAGGGCTGTAGCCACCAGTGACGCAGGGTTTCTTCAGTGTTCACCAAGTTACATTTTAATTGATTAGCTAATGTGACCCAGACCCAGATAAATAACATAAAAAGAACAGATGGGTTATCCAATGAAAAATGATTTGTGCAATTAAGTTACTGTAGCTAGCAGTAGCACCAGTGTTTGCTACAGGTCTGAGGGTGCCAACTCAATTCCACAAAAAAAGAACCTGGAGATGCAATGACTGCAATCGTCTTGGCTCCAATATGTTTTTTTGTTTTGTTTTTTTTTTAAGTCTGCTGCTGATTCCTAAAAACTGTAATTGACAGAATACACAGACATTTTTTTTATGTTTCTTAATGAAAAAATATAATTAAAATAAAACACTGTAAAAAAGTTTTACATTTCCATCTTTCTCTCAGGCTTTTTTAACAAGCCTCCAACTAAAAATGAAGTGCGACAGTTGCACTTCTCCAAATACAAACAGGTGTACCATTTGTAGGAGGTATGGACATAGTTTCCCTTTCAGTGTTCCCAGGAGCACAGTGGCCTCAATAATTGTGAAGTGAAATCAAAAACACTCTTAAGCAACTTGGCGGTCTGGCCAAACACGCAATAAGGGACATGGACAGGGAGGAAAGAAACTAATGGTCACTCTAACAGAACTTCAGAAGTCCTCTGCAGAGATGGGGGAACCTGCCGGAGGGACATCTCAACAGCACTCCATAAATTAAGGCCTTTATGGTAGAATGGCAGAACTCCACAGCCTGCTTGGAGTTTATCAAATATCGTAATTTCCGGACTATAAGCTGCACTAAATGTAAGATGAAAAAACATGTTGTACATAGCCGCAGGTGTCCACGTTGTAACAGGAGATATTTCGACAGCCAGATCGATCGCCTGTAACTTGAAGCGACATCATATGCGTTTCGTTGTGTGTAGTCCATGATGAGGGTGTGTGCATGAAGCGACAAAAGTAGCGGCTTGTAGTCTGGAAGGTACGGTAGCATTTAAAGGGCTTCAGGACAGGTCTCTGGCTGTCTTTGAGTGCCCCAGTCAAAGCCTAGACTTAAAACATCTGTGGAGAGGCCTGAAGATGGCAGTTCACAGACATGTCCCATCCCATATGACAGAAGAGGATCTGCCAGGAAGAACGAGATAAACTGCCCAAATCCAGGTGTGCATCGCTTGTAGAGACTTACCCAAGAAGACTGGAAGCTCTAACTGCTGCCAAAGGGAGTGCTACAAAGTACTGAATTAAGGGTCTCAATACTTGTGTAAATAAGAGATTTCAGTTTTTAATCTTTAATAAATGTATAAATATTTCTAAAAACATGTTCTCCTGCTGTCATTATGGGTTACTGAGCATATAGCACAATAAAGTGTGCAAAGGGGGACAGGTGGGGTCTAGCATTTTAGGAACTCAGGATCAGATAAAAACACTTCTGAGTAATTAGATCATTTTCAGTAATCAGGGTTGAAAATATTGGGTGCATTGGTAAAACTCTGTTCAGGTGTGTGTGTGTGTGTGTGTGTGTGTGTGTGTATGTGTGTGCGTGTGTTATTACCTCCTCTACATTAGAGGCAGTCTTGGCTGAAGTCTCCATGAATATGAGACCGTGTTCTCTGGCAAATGCTTCACCTTCTTCCTTCTTCACCTCTCTCCTCGACTCTAGATCACTAAAACCGCATAGACATACACATTAATGAAATACCCTAACATGCTTTCAATCAGGAAGACTGTCAGCCAAAAGTCCAAAAACAGTATCATTTAGTACACTGATCTGAAATTCTAGTGTAACTGACCAATCTTCTCATGTATTAAATCAGGAGTTGAGCTTCATTTCATGATGGCGTATCACCAATAACAGCAGGTAAAGATGACTCAGACTTCTTGTTTTGACTAAAAACCTATTTTTACAGACCACTGCCCTCTGTTGCTAGCAGGCTAAAGCTCCATGTAATATTAATGCTGATGTTAATTTACTTACCTAACCACTTCTACTATTACACTGGTCGCTATGGTGTACAAGAATACCTGGTAGTTTTGATCCAGATGAAGAACAGATCAATGCAGAATCAGCTTGAAGCTGTCTGCTATTCCACCAACAGCACTCGTTTGACGACATAATCTTACAATACTATCTTATGTAACTCCAGCTACAGAGTGAGCAAAAAGTGATGTGAATAATCAGTGCAGGTTTGTTACAAATATTAAACAAACCATCTACAGCAAAATGTTCTTAAATACCATTGGTAGTTTCCACACACAGTCTGTGGCCCAATCACAAATAGAGAGCACAGTGCAGCCACCTAGCAGCAAAAAGGATCAGAAAGGATCTTACCTCTTGTTGCCAATGAGCATGATGACCATATTTGAGTTGGAATGCTGGCGAGCGTCCTCTAACCAGGTCGTCAAGTGGTTGAAGGTGTCCCGTCTTTCAAAACAAACACAGACACCACTTGGATCAAAATGAAAACATCACAGATAAGGCACACTCATGTCTGTACTTCTACTTTGTGAGCACACTCACTGACATAATGCATTCTACAGCCCATTACCCTAACTTGAACCATTCATTAGTTATACTGCTTATCCTTCAGAGGGGTGCAGGGGGCTGGAGCAGAGCGAGAGATGGTACACCTCGGACCCCATCTATTATATGGCTGACACACAGAGATCCAGAACTATTCACATTCATATGTATGAGTAATTTAGATAGGCCAGTTTTCCACACATGACTTTATTATACAGTGGATCAATTTATAAGCTACTGATATCATGAAACTTAGTCACAATTAGCACTTTGTTAGCTAAGGACAATTTACAGCTGATTTTGCTCCAGCCTCTTCTTGTTCCACTTTGCTGTCCTCCAGCTCAAGGCACACTGTCTAAAGACCCTGTGGTGACCCCTAGAGGGTTTAATGTCCACTGTGCCCCACTATAAAGGCTAGTTAACTCACTGCATTTGCAGATTAGGTCAGAGCTAGCAACCCAGAGATTATTCTTTTGAGGACATTTATAAACATCAGGACATTAGTTATTTAATATAGAGGAAGATGGTTGAGGGGAAATTTTGACTTATGGTTCAAATTTGTGCAGAACAAAAAGGTCACAAAGTCATGAAAACCGTTAGGAATCAATTCATGGGGATCATAAAAATCAATGTGGTCCGTACTGATCAATACAATTTGCTTTGTAAATGGATGAGCACCATCCTGCTGGTAGCAGAGTTTTGAAGAGAGGCAGCAAAGCGTCTGAAGCTACATGCTGTTTTTCCTCAGGTGCATTTTATTGAACATCTTTGCAACATGGCTCTAGGGATGGGACTGCTGGTCTGTCAGTTCAGTTCCCAACGTTAACCCAGACATTTGGTCCAACATGGAGTTTTATACAGACATTCATGGTGCACACATGATGGAGCCCAATGACCTGATGATCCCCTGACTTTTCTCAGGTGCCGCTTACGTCTTGCAGTTTTTGTTTTGAGTTAAATGTCTTAACAATTATTGGATGTTCTCCAGCATGAATTGTAAAATCTTGGGTGATATGCTAACTTTTCATCTAGCACCACCACCAAGTCAACTTTGGTTTATGACCAAATACCTGGCAAACTAATGACAGTTCCATCAACCTTAAAGGGATGGTCATACTTAACTTTGTCTAACTGCATTTGCGGTCTTAAAGGGATGGTCATACTTAACTTTGTGTAACTGCATTTGCGACCTCCTGTTATGTATATTTGTCTTTGTTGTCACTACACTGCTGTTATGTACGTGTGTGTTTGTGTATGTACATGTTTGCTTGTGTTTTATATATGCAAACTTCTGTGTTTTAATCACTATATGATTTATCTTATCTTTTATTTTAATAAAGCACTTTGTAACCAAGTGTATTTATTAGTACTACACAAATATATATAAAAAAAAATGCATCATCCAATATTTGTAACCCCATCATGACTTGCAAGCTGTAAATTTCCATGGTGATAAAGGACTGGTTGAACTGGGACCATTTATGTGTTTCTAAGCTATTGTCAGGACACAGTCTTATCAAAGCAACTTCACAATGTTCCTGAACACAGAGC
This sequence comes from Monopterus albus, assembly GCF_001952655.1. Taxonomy (NCBI): domain Eukaryota; kingdom Metazoa; phylum Chordata; class Actinopteri; order Synbranchiformes; family Synbranchidae; genus Monopterus; species Monopterus albus. The sequence continues at coordinate 136,341 of NW_018128225.1, read as the reverse complement.
TTGGCTACAGAGTGTACAGGGGTCTTATCTGTTTGGCCGTGTTACCTTGTGATGTCATAGACTAGCAGTGCTCCTGCAGCTCCTCTGTAGTAAGACCTGGTGATGGACCGGAACGACTCCTGACCAGCCTGCAGAAACACATACATATATTAATAAACAGAAATTGAAATCTGAATAATTAAAATGACCAAGGACAGCTGCTGATCCTTTCATCTTCTAACTGGTCCTGCTGGAGTCTGACACCAGTTCAACAACCCCGTTCCTTTACATGTATAGCACATTCTCCCATAGATCCTGGCTAGCTACAGGTCCTCAACATGTTCTGTACCAGTCCTGGTTCTCTGGCAAATCCAGCTCCAGGTTTTCAGTCAGCTGAGGAGAGGAGAGGACAGAGCAGAGCCTGTAACTGAGTAAAATGGAGTTCACTCTTTTTTCTCCATTCATCTGTCACAGTTCCTTTCTTTTTGTCTCAAGCGTCTAACTTCCCAGGTCCCAATATGGATGGTCATGTTAAGTGTACTGTTATATCATCTCACCCTGGGTGTTCACTCCCTCTCCCATTATTAGCCCTTCACTGTCTCATCTCAGCTGCACTGTCTCCTCCTTGGATCACTTATCTTTCATTCTTTCTCTATGAATCCATAGGCCTGCCCTCTTTCATCATCTAGCATTTTTACCAACCCCCTGCCATGTCTATTCATCCTCTGTCTCCATCTGATGTACAGTAACAATGTGCCTGTGTTTCTTCCAGGCCAGTGTACAAAAAAAGCAACTCTATCCTAGCGGCTGGAGCCCTACACTTCTCTGACCTCATCTGAAAAACCATACAGTCAGTAAGTCAGTTACAGAGGACCAGGCAGCCATTTTGTCACCCAGGGACCCAGTCTGTTGGTCAATGGAACAGTCACTCAGGGGGCAGCCAACCAGCCAGTAATGCTATTAGTGTATAAATGATAAATAAGGGTGAAAGGAAGGGAACACTGTGTCTGTCTGCCATCTGGCCTACATACTTGTGCGCGCAAATACACACACACACACACACACTTATTCATATGGCATGTGCAGCCTACACAATGACTACACAATGAGCTGGTTTCTGTAACCATTTGGTGGTGATGTATTGTACAAGTCCAGTAAGCAACAAAGTCCTTTGGCCCTGCTGGTTATCATTTTAACCATTTAACCATCTAATACCTGACAAAGTGATGATGATTATCTAGTTGGTAGGACAAAACCTGCAGTAGCTCAATCAGGTTATGAGATTCAGCACTGACATAACTGTTCTGGACCTTTTACTGTCACTGCTCCTCTCACGAGGCATTTTTAATGAAGATCTGGCTCCATCTGCTGGTCAACGGGTTAACTGCAACCACAGGACAGTAGACATGCAAGGTTCACCGTGGGATTTCAGGAAGAGGCAAAAGAAACTGACACATCCAAATGAAGAGTTATGACAAGATGGAATGCCAAGGATTATTCTGCATTTTCTAGGCTAAAGGACAGTAAGATTAGCACTGAAGTACCTTTAAGATGTGAAGATTTTGACCCGTTTTGTTATGTTGACACTTTTAGATCAATTCACTTATCTTCTCTAATCTGAACTTTTGGAAAGTACTCAGTATTTGAGAGAACTTAACCTGATTTCATATTGTTTTTGTCTAATTTGAAAAGAAAAGAATCACTTTTTAAAAACTGAAATAAAGAGTTTAAAGTTGAAAACTTTAATGCATGTATGCAGAGACTGCAAATCAGTTAAGGCCCCTTGGATAATTAAACATTTTTCAGGTCTACTTACAGAATCACGAATGTGCTGAGACCATGAGTTATTAAGTATATAATATACATAACAGATGTATTACCGTATCCCAGATCTGCAGTTTGATCTGTTTGCCATCTATAGTGATCATCCTTGCTCCAAACTCCACACCTAGACACAAATAATAAAAATGAGGTCAAGGATATACCACTGCTGAAATAATAGTGCATCATTTCATTAATCATATGATATTTATTGTTGTGTGCAATCAGCTGATAGGGAAGTGAAAACTGACTCATGTTTGACCAACATGAACTTCAAAAAAAAATGGATGTGTGTGTTTTTGAAAAATATTAATGATTCATCACACAAAAAGACCCAATTTAGACTTGGTTCTAAGGTGCGACCACCAAGACGGTGGTCCGATCAGGGATCCAATCATTGAAATTTGGCCATGTATCTTCTGTAGTGTAAACACTAATGCGTCCTGATGAGTCTCTGACAAGGCCATTCGAGGAAAATATGTGATCAGTGCAGGACGTGGTGGTTGCTTTGGTGAGAGCCGACCAACACTCAAAAAAGAAAAAAATCTAGAGAAACATCTGATACAAATCCGTCAATGTACTGTGGAAACTTTTATAATACATCCATGTACAAATGTGATGCTCATCTTCTTCTTTGGTTAGGGAGACTGCTGGCACTTGTCTGGTAACAGGCTAAAGTAATAATTGTACCCATGGCCTTTCAATATTTAAGTGGAAGTCAAGGTCAAAGTGTTTATTGTCATATGCACAGTTAGGAAACGTGTTTCCCTGTATAATGAAATTCTTACTTTGCCGTGTCGCAGCAGTAGCGAAACCTGAAGACAAGTGGTCAGCGGGGCACCTTAGAGATATGCATATTGACAGGTGTAAACGGTGATGTATCTCAGCTGTCCACTTACGCTCTGATCATCCAAGACGCATTTTAAAACCAAGTCTAAACAGGGCCGAGAAGTATTAACTGGGGCCACTGTAATTTGTTATGTGTCTGGAAATAAATTCTAAAGTTATATAAATGTTGTAATGTGTTGAACTGTCTAAAAATATAAATGCATGCTCCTAATCCCAAACACCACAGGACCTTTTACAGGTTTAACATTTTACTGAAGCATGCAACAAGCACAATGAATGTATGTACAGAAACCTCTGCAATGAGGAACATGCTGATCAAGATGTCACTTTACCTCCCAAATCAAAACTCAAAATATAAACAATAAAGCGAAACACAAAATCTTGAATGACCTGTGTATGCTGCAATCCTACTAAAATCCTTCACTTGGGTCTATAGTAGGAAGGTGTAAAAATGCCACTATAGAGACAGAGTGCAATGCGTCATACTCAGAAAACCCACTGGGTGTGAAAGCTCTATAATGCATGAAAGCACCTCTTTTATAATTCAGTCTTTCTGCAAAAGACTTAAAAATGCCTAAAAGCAGCTGTGTGGTGGGACGCACTACCAAGAAGACAAAGAACAAAAGTTGCCAAACCAAGCTTTAAGAAGAAAAAAGTTGGATAAGACATGAGGCATCCTGACACTCAATATGTCTACGCGGGCAGCAGGCATCTTGGTATGTTTGCAGGTGTCTGAGCCAACTACAGTACCTTACAAACACATAGCTCAAGGGAGGAAAATTAGCATTACAATTTATTTATTTTCAAAACAGAGCCAGATCTAGAGGGAAGTTGGGGTTCAGTTTATATCTAAAATGATGATGGACGAGTTAGCTGTTAGAATGTTAGCAATTTACTGTGGTTAGCTAAGGCACCTAGAAAAATGTTACTGCATAGCTTTTTGATTTATGATAAAAGCTGCACATTATAAATGGTCGTATACTTGTACAGCGCTGTTTTATTTGGCCATTCACACATTTGCACACCGGTGTTATCACCAGGAGAAACTGGGGGTTCAGTGTCTTGCTCAAGGACACTGACACATTGACTGGCCAAGCCAGGAATCAAACCACTAATCCTCCAGGTAGGAGACAACCCTCCTGAGGCACAGCCGCACCCACATCATCACAATGCTTTATCTTAACTTACAGAATTATAACCTAAACTGACATTTGAAAGTTTGACTTAACAGTGACAAATGCTTGATGCACTTGAAGGCATATCCAGTGTCAGGATCCCCCAGTTCCCCTCTTCTTCCTGCTAACACCTCACTTTGCTTTCTTCTTTTAGGCATTTTTTGTTTTTGTTTTTTGTAAAAAGACTGAACTATCAAAGAGGCACCTTCACTCAGTACAAAGTCAATGGAGTGAGATGACTGGTGCCCCCCCTCCTGGTGTGGGCATGGCCTAAATGTGCTCGCGCTCTCTCTCTCTCTCTCTCTCTCTGTTGGCTGGTTCTCACACACAGGTACCATCAAATGATCGCCAAAGTACACCTGTGTGATGTAGTTGCTTTACAAGTTAAACAAATGATGAAATCACTTTACCTAGATCCACAAGCAATTTAACTGCTGCAAAAGCGTTGTCTGCTCATGTTAATTTTCAGATGTTACTGTCCAAGAGTGGTACACAGTTAATTGTTAAACAGTTAAATGTCAATGAAACAGCGCTGAACTGAACAGATGTGAAACAATATCATTTCAGCTGTAATAAATGTTCACATATCACTAGCTTATGGCTGGGACTTGGACAACTCAGTACAGCCTTTAACCATCTCCAGCTGTACTGATTTTGCACTGCAGATGTTTACTACCTTTGAAATAGAGGACTGTGTATCTAAAATTACAATTGTTTTTCATCGCATTTAAAATGAATGCATTTCCAGAGATGGTGCTGCATTTGTGATGGATGTGTCCCCTTACCAATGGTGAGGTCATGCACTGGCTGAAACCTCTTGTCTGTGAACTGTAGTAATAGACATGACTTCCCCACACCTGAAAAACAAGCACACAGGGTTAAAGGGTGTCTAATGAAGCCAGCCTGAGCAGTGATTATCAAGTCATACAGATAGTGAACCCATTCGATTCATCATCTAAGGTGTTGCATGTCATGAGCATAAAACACCCCAAATACCGACATCATTTCAAAATCAATTACATTTCCAAACTCAGAACTTCAACGCAGCAAACAGATACTCTGCTGTTTGTAGATGACAAAACTAGGCAGGAAGTTCTCAATACACAACTTTCATTACTGTTAACTTAAATGAATTGTTCTATAAATAATACATTTACATTTAATATGGGAGTATTTGAGTGATTATCTAGTTATAACAACCCAAGCAGGGAGCTTCCACACTACTTCTCCTATTTAGCTTGAGTCAGCTCATTTAACTTGAGTTAACTGACCAGCTGGCTTCTTTGTAAGTGTGATGCCACTGTTGTTTTGCTAATGGGCACTGATGAATCTGCTCCTTATTAACACTACTCTATGACTTTAGCTCTGAATTTTACAGACTGCCACAGATCCATAGACAAAATATTATAGCCATGCCATGTGGTGTCATTAGGTTTAGTAACTCACTTAAAATAAATGCAGTGGATCACTGGATTACCAAGTCAGATAGCGAGGCCTGCAAACTGAGTTTAGAAAGTCTAAGATTTTATAGCATTATGAAATATTTGTAAGAAAAATGTTATACGCCATTGTTTTATTGTTTTAACCTTACTGATCATCATGTCTGATCATGTCCAGAGACATATAAGTGTGCATGTGTGAGAGAAAAGTCCTCCAGATGTCAGTATGCAATTGATGCAAGGACAGCAATGACGCTGCCCAAAGTAACAAGCTGACAGAGATTCACAGAGGTGAGACAAAGGGACACAGTCTTCCTCCTCCACGGTTTCCAAGGGTTACCACTGCCAGGCAGTGGAATAGCTAAGCAGGAGATAATAATGTTAAGAGATCGACCGGAAGGACGGAAAGATCACAACAAGTGCAGCTTTATGGATGTGCCACAGTCACGTTATTGCCACCTCCAACACACAGGCACATGCTTACAATACATTCTTTAGACCTAACAACAAATGCAGAGGAAATGTTGAGTAATTTAGCCGCGATTTGCTATCTTCCAAAATCAAAATCAAAGCCTGGTGTGCTTTAAATGGTGAGAGTGGCTACAATCATAGCCATGATTAGAGGAGAACAATGTATATTATGTTACAGTGCGAGACCTTTCCCCCTCTGTGTAGTTGAAGTAATAACGTCTCACCAGAGCAGAAGCTGATATCAAATAGACATTTAAAAAAAAATATTTGGAAAGAGCCACTGGGCTTTCAGAAAATAAAAAGCCAGCCAGGTGAATAAATGTCTACTTCAACAACAGTGACTAGTCAATGGACCAAGCAGACACGTGTCTGACTCAACAGATGAGAACCAATGAGATAAGCATTAGCCAACATTCTACTCCCTTCCGCTCTAATTGTTGGGTCAACACCAGCTACAAACCTCCATGTTAATAAGCAGACCAAGATGTTCCTCAGTAGTGTACTCAGCCTGGGAGGGGACTAATCGATGGTTGACTTTAGGAGATCACGCAGTCTTGCTTTTTTTTCCTATGTCCCTCCCCAGTCTCAGTAGAAGTCAGGGCTCTATGCTACCATTTATTCTGAGGGGCACTTGTGCTCCTAAATGAAAAAAATGTAGGGGCAGTTTTTTTTTTTTAAAGAAATAACATTTCGGCAACTGCTCTTTGCCCATCCTGTACTGTTTCCTGAAGCTGTGACATAATTGACAGATGCCTGGTTGCAACAAACTATACAACATGAGGCCTCCAGTCCAAAGCTATCATTAACTAACTAAGGAGTAAATTTTGCAAACCAGTATAATGTGACATGAAGCACAAACTTTGCAAAAACCTCAAATTACTCCCATATTAATACCATAATCATGTTAGGTCACTAATGTTACCAAAACAAATGTGTTAGCTTTAGATGCTAACACATCCAGAAGGAAGAAACTGAAAATTTGAGTTTATTGGCTGCTGTTAATGCTCTCCATCTCAAAAACCAGTGTTTACCCTGGTTTTTCCTTCTCTTTGTCATGCTCACTCTGCAAAAAAAAAGTTTGAAACCTTTAGCAGAGGAGAGCTCCTCCATGGCTGGCTGTTTGAAATGACTACTCATAGTACAAAAATAGCTACTTATAACCTTGGCTAGGTAACAGGTGGGGCTAAATTTACAGACCTGGTTTTGACAAAACAGAAAAGCTAAAATAACAACAGAAGGGCTGTAGGCTGGTGTGCTTTAAATGGTGAGTGGGGCTACAATCACAGATCGTCATGGAGGAGTTAGTATCGCAGAAAACCACCACATCCTGTCCCACTGTCAATTGATTTATCAGACTGTGTAAAATCTTAGTTAATGCACCTTTTAAAGTAATATACTGAAAAAAGTAGACATTATATTTTGACTGATGCCTTGAGTTGCTTGAGAGGGAAGAACAGACGCACCTGGCTCAACTGGGGTCTGATTGGTCAGCGGGTAGTCAACCTCACTCACCGTCATAATTGCTTTCAGTGAGAATATCTGGTCTCTAGACCTTCATGGCAGCTTACAAAGATCACTGATGAAGGTGAGTTAAACCAGCCTTTTTCCTACTCAATACACTTTGGGCAAAGGTACCAACTCACAAGAAGAACAGTGTGCGTTCTCGCAAATACACAGACAAGTATCACAGAGATTGATCTTCATTCTCCTCGACTGTGCAGCTGTTCCCTGCAAGTCCTCTCATCTGAGCTCTGCACATCTGCATGCCTCTGCAACAAATACCCAGCATTACAACTGTCTTTATGTTGCAATAAAGGTTTGTCCATTCTCAAGCTTCTAGCAATGTGAAATGTGTAATGGACAGTCAGGAGACATGGCGGTGATATTAACCCATATTAAGTGAAGCATGGACAGAGCCAGTGGTAACCAGCTATGAGAGGCTAACGTTAGTCTCATCAGGCTTGCTAATGTCAACCGATCTTGGTGTCCTGCCTAATAAATCACCAATAGGGACGGGCCAGAGGACATCATATACAATATCAACATCATATTCCGACAAAACCCAATGTGATTATCTGTAAAGTCCAACAAACTAATGGGGAATGCAATGTGAATGGGTCATTCAAATGAAATGTGGTTAATCAGAAGACCTATTTTTTTTAATTCATCCCTAAACACTATATAAGCAACTATTAGCTATAGAGATATTAAAATGAATGAAACACCTGTTCATTAGAACTAGTATTAAGAAAAGTGTAAGTGTGTAACTTTTTGTTTTGAAACTTGCTCACATTTTCTCATGCAATAGTTTTGTTGCAAAATATTCAATGTAATTAAGTCAATATTTTTAAATACACATTAACCTCTATATTTTAGAACATTTTTCACTGAGAATGTCTGTGCATCTCATGGCTACCAGTGATCCACAATGTACCACAAGAGTTTCATGGAACCGTCTATTTTTGGAGGTTTACAGCATGTACAGAGACTGTAATTTTCTGTTCAGAGCCAGTTTGTCTTTCTGCCAAACAGATCTGTGGACAGGTTCACTGGAGGCCATGGGCTTAAGAGAAAATTCAAACTAAAACAGAATTCACATTGCTTTTCTAAAGACCAGGAGAGTTCACTCAATAACTGTTTCCTTCTGTAACTCCCAACTATAGCTGTGCATCACAGAGAACAGTCTGTCCTTGTGCCATGGCACCCCTCCACTAACCATGAATATGTCTGATTTTTTGAATATTATTTTGGAACTCTTTTAAAACTGTAGATGCCATACAGCACAGAGCTGGCATAAAATAAGAGAAGGGGGATAACATGCTAAAAAGATCACCAACTGAACTGAAATGCAACTAAAGACTTAGAATGTTAAACTGAAGAAAAACACTAGGGGAAAGAGGTGTTAGCCATGAATCTTCTTCTTCTGTCTCAAAATGCTGCCTGCAAATTAAATCTTCAAAAACATGCATCTACAGTGGGTACGGAAAGTATTCAGACCCACTTAAATTTTTCACTCTTTGTTATATTGCAGCCATATGCTAAAATCATTTAAGTTCATTTTTTTCCTCATTAATGTACACACAGCACCCCATATTGACAGAAAAACACAGAATTTGACATTTTTGCAGATTTATTAAAAAAGAAAAACTGAAATATCACATGGTCATAAGTATTCAGACCCTTTGCTCTGTGACACTCATATTTAACTTAGGTGCTGTCCATTTCTGCTGATCATCCCTGAGATGGTTCTACACCTTCATTTGAGT